>NW_028274810.1:104018418-104195918 GCF_037043125.1 Eumetopias jubatus | reverse complement strand
GGTCCTTAGCTCATTACATCTACAAAATCTCTGTTTCCTAGTAAGGTCACATTCAGACGTACAGGGGGTTAGGACTTGCCTGCTACTGAAGAGTGTGTACTCTGTAAGATTATTATCGTAAGATAACCAATACTGTGTGTAACGGGCCCCCTGGGGCACCTGGCTGCCCAGCACATGGCGGTGGGCCGTCACCCTCTGCGGAAGGACCCACCTGGCCAGTACTGACCCCACCAGGCCTGCTCCAAAGCTAATTTCACACCACGACTGGAAATACGTTGTATGACTTAGGATGAAAACAGTCATATTTACTACAAACTGTTTGCATTGCATTCCGTTCTTTTGAGTTTCTGTTCTTTGGCGGGCACCAGCTGGGGCGGTGGATAAACAGAAGAACACCAGGCTTTATGTTGTCCGTTCGCTTGGTTGTTCACAGCCTGGCCTCTGGAAGTGCTCCCTGCCCTGAGAAATTGCCGCCCACAAATTGGGATTTTAGTTGAGGAGGCAGCTGGTGACCTTTAGTGTCTCAGAGGAGACAGCTGTGCACCACAGGTCACCGCACGCCATGTCGGGAAGGTGCTGGGTCCCTATGGTCCCTGCACTGCTGGTACACACAGTGCGAATTGTCTGCAAAGAACACTCGCTCCACAGGGCCGGCAGGGCGGGCAGGGCAGGGCTGTGCTGGTCCAGCCCGCGCCTCTGCCACAGAAGACCCCTCCCCATGAATACTCGGCCACCTGACCCCACAGAATCCAGCCTTCAGTGCTGGTGGCAGCCTCTGGGGGCTGTTGTGACCAAGCCCCACGGGCAGTGTCACAGTCTGGAGGCCGCAAGTCTGGGATGCAGGTGTGGACAGCTCCCTACGGTCTTTGGGGGATGATCCTGGCCACCTCTTCTTCTCCCAGGGGTCCTGGGAGTCACGCTGACCTCCACCTCTGTCTCCGCGTGGCCTTCTACCCTCTGTGGGCATCTCTGTGTGTCTCCGGCTCTTATAAGACACTGGTAACACTGGAGTAGAGGCCACCCTGCTCCCGTATGACCTCATCTTATCTAATCACATCTGCCGTGACCCCATGTACAAATGAGGTCACATTCTGAGGTTCTGGGGGTTGAGACTCCAGCCCGTCTCTTAGGGGGCCCCACACAATGGGTAACAGAACTGCTCTACTCACACGTTCTAAGCCCCCCAGTGCATTTCAGCCTTAGAGCCTCCTGGTATTTCCATCCCATTAACTTTGTATTCCCTGCATGGTTATGAAGACCCTGGGGGAGCTTGAGCAGCTGACAGGACGCCCCCAGGCCCCACAGGACCTACACCTCTGCCTCGCATGGGGCACGGGGTCCAGTGGCACCTTCAAGCAGCGCTGTGCTTCAAGCTGAGGAGTCGCCTTGGAGAAGTCACCTTGTCCTGGAACCTTGGTCTTTTTATCTGCAAAGCTGAGATAGCATCTGACTCCCCACCCACTGGGCCTCTGCAAAGAGCAAGGAGGCAGGGACATTTTAATCCCAGGGCGGTAGGGACACCCGGGGACCTCAGGGGCTTCTGTGCATTTGCATCTGCCCTTCTCAGAGCAGGCTCTCCCAGGACGGGTTGACCGGGAGGGAAGGCTGTGTGGGAGGTGTGGGCTGATAAGAGGCAGTCCAGGTAAAACAAACGGATTCCGTGTGTCTGCTCCACCACCAGAAACATGCACACAGAAGGGCACAGCGACTGAGATGCAGGAGGCGTTCAGGGCCCCATGTGTAAGAAAGGGTGTGTGTGTGTACTTGTGTTTGCCCATGTGCATGCACACGCCTGCAGCAGAGGGAGGTAGGTGTGTAAGGAAGGATGTGTGTGTACTTGTGTTTACCCGTGTGCGTGCACACACCTGCAGCAGAGGGAGGCAGGTGTGTAAGGAAGGGTGTGTGTGTTTCTTGTGTTTGCCCGTGTGTGTGCACATACCTGCAGCAGAGGGAGGCAGGTGTGTAAGGAAGGGTGTGAGTGTGTACTTGTGTTTGCCCATGTGCATGCACACACCTGCAGCAGGGGGGGCAGGTGTGTAAGGAAGGGTGTGTGTGTGTACTTGTGTTTGCCCATGTGCATGCACACACCTGCAGCAGAGGGGGCAGGTGTGTAAGGAAGGGTGTGTGTGTGTGTGTGCTTGTGTTTGCCCATGTGCGTGCACATGCCTTCAGCAGAGGGAGGCCGAGGTGTGTAAGGAAGGGTGTGTGTGTGTGTACTTGTGTTTGCCTGTGTGTGTGCACACACCTGCAGCTGAGGGGGGCAGGTGTGTAAGGAAGGGTGTGAGTGTGTACTTGTGTTTGCCCGTGTGCGTGCACACGCCTGCAGCAGAGGGAGGCCGAGGTGTGTAAGGAAGGGGGTGTGTGTGTGTACCTGTGTTTGCCTGTGTTTGCCCGTGTGCGTGCACACGCCTGCAGCAGAGGGAGGCTGAGGTGTGTAAGGAAGGGTGTGTGTGTGTGTGTACCTGTGTTTGCCTGTGTTTGCCCGTGTGTGTGCACACGCCTGCAGCAGAGGGAGGCTGAGGTGTGGATACCCTTCATGCTGTCAAGGCTGGACTGCCTCCCTGCCTTTGAGAACTCTGTGCTAACGAAGGACACGGGAGGTGACCACAGGGACCTGACAGGGGACCTTGTCACCCTCATAACTCTTTTAAAAACGGTTTCTGAGAATGCCTGGAGTGCACGGTACACCTGGCAGCCCCTGCCCTTACAAGCGGAGCCGCCCTCCCCACCAGGCCAGGACTAGTGGGTCCCCTAAGGATGGGGCTAAAGTTGGGCCTGGGCCACGAGGGGAGGGGTCACAGCAAAGCTCAGGAATCTCCTGTGAAACCCCCTCGTCCTCCATCCCTGCAGGGGGGGCCCTGCTGTTACCTCAGGAGAGGGCTTCGTGGCTCCCTTTGGTCTGATTGGACTAGAAGGGAAGGGATCCAGACTTCCAAAAGACAGAGACAGACAGACAAGGACAGAGAGACAGACAGAAAGGGACAAGGAGGGAAGAGCGAGAAATGATGTGCATGCTCCTCTCTGGCAACGCCGTCCATGGTCCCAGGGACAGGGAGATGTATCAGATGGGGCAGCCAAGAGGCAGGGATGAGACCCCCACCACCCTGACCTGGGCTTGGGGGTGAATGAGGCAGTGGTCAGCTTTTGCTCATTCCCGTTGTAGAACCCAAGACTCTGAGTGGTCGGCCGATCTCCTTGCCCAGGGTCACCGAGCTGGCACTGGCCAGGCCACTTCTGGAGCCCGGCCGGGGGCCCTGAGGCCAGCCCTCCATTGCCTCTGGGGGGCTCCCCTGCCGGGGCACCAGGGCTTCTCTGGCACACCACCCGTTTCTTCCTTGTCACAATCGTTTCTTCCCCGTCCTCCAGAGTTGATCTCATGGTTACTGGATCTGGCAGAGCACTCTGTGACCTGGGAAGGATTTTGGCGTCTTGGTCCAGCACAGTCTAGGGTACATCGGGTGACTATGAATGAGCATTGTGACCGCCCGCAGCTCTGGAAGGTGGGCTGTGTGAGGAGCCTGGGGGCATTGGTGTCTGCCTCAGTGCTGGTATCTCTCTGCGGGAGCTGGAGGAAAGGGCCCCACTCACAGCCACGTGTGCCACAGTCCTCACGGCTCGGCATGTTCTGCCTGGGTGTCTGTTCCCTAGTTTTATCCAGGATCCAGCATGTCATCTGAAGACAGACCTGGTGAGCAGACCAGATGATAGTATTTTGTCCAAGAGGACAGAATGCAGTGGAGACAAAAGCAAGGGAAAAAGCATCCCTGCCCTCTGCAAAGTGTCTTTCCATTTCCACAATGATAAGAGTGGGTCACTGGGCATGGACACACGGTCAGACCTGGGCAGAAGCCGAGTGCACAGGTGACTGTAGACGCAGAGGCTGAGGGGCTTGGCAGGGGGCCTGGCTCCTGGACTGGGCCTCCTGCTCGCCTCCCGCCCTGTTCTAATGCCATGCACCTGCCACCTCCCTGGATGGTGATGGCAGTGCCCACAGTGAGACAGGGCGAGCTAGCCAGGAAGGCCACCGTGCAGAGTCCAGGGCTCAGTGCATGGAGGAATCTGTGTCACAGATGCATGAGGAGGGGAAAGCCAAGCGTGTCATGAAAGGAGGGGTTAAGCAGGCAGGAGGAGGAGAGGGGAGGGGGAGGGGGGGGAGGAGGGAGAACACTGGTGACATCCACTGGAATGGGGGGGCAAGGAAGGAACAGGTTTGCTTTGTGCTTGGGGGCGCAGCTACCCCTGGGGAAGCTCCCAGCAGACAGGGGAAGGCAGCCAATGAGAAGTCCCAGCAGCAGAAGGTGCTGTGGGCACTGTCAGGGTTAGGTGGTAACCCTGGCTCTGAGAGGAGGTGGAGTGGCCTGGGGGAGCACGGTGCAATTTCCATGAGCCCCACATTTGGCTGGGAAGGCTGAGTGTTCCACTTAGCACATAGTAGGTGCCTAGCAAATAAGATTATTATGTCGCAGAGTATAAATCAGATACATAAGCAGAGCCTAATAGGCTTATGCATGGAGTTCTTGGGGTGGGTGGGACTGGCCTCTCTTGGTCCTTCGCTTCTCAGCGACGCCACTTGGATCAGGACCCAGGATGCTTTTGCTTCTCTGAATCCCTTCAGCCAATAAGACGTGATCTTGACTTCCCACGCCTTCCCGCACACCCCCATCCCATTACACTGTCACCTGAACGATTTATTCTTACAGGGAGTTTGCCTCTCAAGAGACATCTATAAAACCGGGACCCAAAATGGTAAATTCAAGGCATGAGACGATGACTGGAGCCCTGGGAGGAGGGAGACCTCGGGGGCCCACGAAGACCTCATTATGCTCCTGTGGCTCCTTGGCCACATGACCCTTGCTCTGGCCACCAGACAGGTCCCCACCAGGGGCCCCTCCTGATTGTCGCTTCCCTCCTCTGAAGAGTGTAGCAGGAGACTGTCACAGACCTCCTTCTTGGACAGCATCGTACATCGCTGCTGCTGGAAGGGCCCCCCGCACTGATCCATCCAAATGTTTTCACAGTTCTTGTACCCCCAGTATGGAGAACAGGTTGAAGGGGGGCGGCACAGTTAAGGAGGGAGAGGGGACCTCAGACCCTCCTCTATGCTCCCCCAGTCCCTGAAAGTATAGTGTCCGGGCTCAGGAGGAGAGTTGGAGGACCAGCAGTGTAGACTCAGTTACTCATTGCATGGATGGGGAAACCAGGACCCCCTGGAGAGGGGACTACAATTGCCCGGGGCCGATCCCACAGGAATAAGCAGGAATAGATTCTATTTTCTTCAAAAATACTCACATGTATTATTTATATATACACATGTAAATTATCCACAGACATGATTTATAGTTAAGATATTAGTACTTATGTATGTCTCAGTTCCCTCTGGAAATTCTCCCTCTTGTAATCTATTCTCTTTACTATATTAATCACCTTTAATTTTAAAGTTAGCTCCTGATCGCACCAGTGCCTAGTTATTCTGCAAGACCATTTCTTTTGTCTGTTGTCTCTTTCCTCCTGGAATTTGTTCTTTGTTGCTGTCCCCTGGTGTGCCTGGTAAACTTCGGCTCAATTTTGGACATTGTGGATGAAAAGCTGTAGACAGAATCTGACCAGAAGTAGGCACAAATCATGAGGCGCCTGAGTGGCTCAGTCGGTGTAGCATCTGCCTTCCGCTTGGGTCATGATCCTGGGGCCCTGGGATTGAGTCCCACATCGGGTTCCCTGCTCAGCGGGGAGCTAGCTTCTCCCTCCCCCTCTGCAGCTCCCCCTGCTTGTGCTCTCTCTGTCTCTCTGTCATCTCTCTTTCAAATGAATAAATAAAATCTTTTAAAAAAAAAAGAAGTAGGCACAAATCAAAGGATGGTGTTTCATAACACAGGAAAATTATTTGAGATTCGAATGTCCGTGGCCCCAGGCAGAGACTTACTGGGACATGGCTGTGCCCATTTCTTTGCCTGGATCTGTGGCGGGTTCAGAGCTACAGCGGCAGAGGTGAGTGGTTGCCGTGTAGACCATAGGGGCCTCCAAGCCTAAACTGCTAACCCCTGGCCCTTCACAGGAAACATCCACCCACTCCTGCCCCGAGGCTGCTCCTCAGCCACCTAGGTTGGGATCATGAGGCCTGGAAGCTGGGTTTCCATCTTTCTGGAAGGCCCATCCCCCTCGGAAGGCTTCAGCCCCCGTTTCTGTCTGCAGCCTACACAGCCTCCTTGACTCCAGACGGCTGTCATCTTGGGGGTGGGAGAACAGTGCCTCTTCTCTTCTCCAAACCCGCAGGGAGTTCCTGGCTTCTGATCCCCCAGGCTGAGCTTGGGCATTTTTCTGTTGGTTTCTGCTTGTTCTCTTTGATAGGGCCTCAATCTTGGGCTTTGAAAGGCTGTCTTGCAAACATGGGTTCAGATGTCGTGAGGACCACACACCAAAGCGAAGGGCAGATGTTTCCCTGTCAGCCTCCATCGTCCACCACACGCCACTCCTCCCCTGCACCTCCCACCCCTCAGGCCCTCCTCCCTGCTCTCTGGGCATTGCGGGTGCTCAGACCTGTCCCGTCCTGACCTTCCCAGCTGACCCTCCAGGGGGCCCTGCCTTGGTGTTGGGGAGGGGGGTGAGGGGGCAGCAGTGATTCTCATCGAGTGCCCCCTCCCAGTGGGAAAAGGGCGATCACGCAACCGTCCGACGGTAATGGGAGGGCCACACGGGGCCCCTGGGTGGGGGAGGGGGCACTGGGCCCTGTTAAATGTGTCTATTTGTTTGCTTATTGTTTTTAATAAAATGGCAGTTAGTGGCATAAAAACAGTGGCCGCTGTTGGCATTAAGGACATTCCCCCCCAGGAAGCTTTTACAAAGTGCTCAGAGCACCCCTTTGGGAAGCTGGTGGGCACTCTTGCAGTTCCCCTCTCTCCCACGCTCCCCACCCCATCAAAATTGCATTGCAATTTCCCCAAACTTTAGGGCTTCACGGGGATTTTAATGGAACGGGGGATAGGCATCTCCCTCCTACTGGCTCCGTCGACACCGTCAGTGAATTTTGAAGGCAAAGCCGACAGCGCACTGAGCCACGGGGCTCGGTTTGCAAGCTGCACAGTGCTCAGAAGAGACCCGGCTGGACCCTCTCACCCTGCCCCTCGGACGTGGGCTAACCGTACAGGTTGGGCTCAGAGCTCTCCAGGTCGCTGGAAGGTAGCCGTTGATGGGGTTCCATAGCTCCGTCAGTGAGCGGGTGTCTCTGGACATGCAGACAGAGCAGTGGCCAGCACAGGGCCCTACGCCAGATGCCAACCACAGGGAGGGACTCAGTGGTGGCTGGAAGAGTGGCCAGCTCTGTACAGTGGGGCCACCTGATTTGGAGCCCAGGACCAGTGCTCCGGGATGCTCTGGGTGGCCCTCGTTGTCGACGTGCATCCTGGACAGCCTTTCTCTGACCCCTGGCCACCAAAGCAGGGCTTGTCCCAGCCATGGCCAGGCAACAAGGAGCATCTGCTCTCGATCCGTGTTTCCTAAGCTGAGTTTCTTCTCTCCACCCCACAAATGGTCATTGAGGGCCGCAGGTGCAACAGGTGGTTTGCTGCCCTTGGAGGAGCAACAGAGAGCAGGCCCTTGGGACGGGGGCTCGTTCCTCTCCTGAGCCTGCGTGCCGCCGAGCTCCACGGAGAGCTAGCTTTGCCAGGCTTCAGACGCATGTTCTGCAGGAGGAGAGTGCATGTGTCAGATTCTCTGGGGGGTGCTGGGTCCAACCAACTTCATGAAACAGGCTTCTTCACCGGACAGTCCTCAAACTCGTGCATCAGGAGTCTCCAGCAGGGAGAGCTAAGCTTCCTGCACAGTGCCCGGTTCCAAGGACAGCACAAAACTCTTGCTTTGGAACCCTGCAAAGGGTCTCCGGGGAAGGACACGGCCTGCGTCCATCATAGCCCCCGTGGGCAGGTGCCTTCAGGCTGCCCCGAGCCACCTCCCTAAACCCTTCTCTTCTACAAAGCAAACCCGATCTGTCCCGTATCCCTTCCCCTTCCTTCTGCGTGTCAGAACTTGGCTCCCACAGGGAGACTCTGTGACCGTGGCTCACGGGCGAGTAGCTGTCCAGGGACATGGCAACACAGTGAGTGAAATGTGGTGCCTGGCGGTGTCTGACGCTCTGAGCTCTCCGGACCTGAAGCCGCCAGTCCTGCCAGGAATGGAACCCCCTGTGTGGTGTCGGTAGGGCCGTGCTGCCATGAGGCCTGCCTGGCAGTGTCCTCTGACCTGTGTCCCTGCAGCTCCTTCTCTCTGCCTGGAGGACCGTCCCCGTCCCTCTTCACGTAGAGTGTCAGTTAGCTGGGGACCCAGAAATGACAGCACCAGACCTCAGGGGGATCGCCTGTGGGAGCACCCTCGGGGTGGCCGTCCATCTGTCGGCTCGCTGGGCTGGCTGTGGTTCTGTCGTGGAGGCTGTCCGCCCTGGGCCTGGGTTTGGCCTGGGCCTGTTCTCCCGGTGACCCCAAAAGTTCAAAGGACCCCACCCCCCAACGTGCCCAGGGCCAACCTCCACCCCCACTGCTGGCACAGCGTGGCGATAAGAGCTGAGGCAGGGCACCCCATTCTTGGGTGGGGGGCCCTGCAAAGCAGAGCGTGGCTGGAGGGAGGGGTGAAGACTTGGGGCTGGGCACCAGGCTGTCTCTCGGGACCCTTTCCCCGACTTCCTGGATTGGCTCATTGTGGGCCATCATGGTACCCCTGGTCCCAGAAGCCTTCACCACAGGTGCCGAGCACGTCTACTCCTGAGCGCCTTTGGCTGGTGCCTGCCCCTTGGCCCCCTAGAGCATGGCATGTGCAGGGTGGGGACTGGGCAGCCACTGTCCCCAACTGCAGCTTAGCATCTAGCCTAAGACACTAGGTAGGTCCTCATGGTAGGTCCATAGTAGGCCCTCAGGTGTTGAATGGACACATAGCACTTTTCTCTCCAACAGGGACCTTCCAGAGAGGAGGTGTTTCACTCTCCCCTCATGTGACACTGGGGGACGAGGGAGAGAAGTGATAGGACGGCCGTCTGAGGTCCTGCAGCCACAGCGCAGAGACACTTCCCCATCCGCCTCACTCTTCGCGAAGGGCAAATCGGCGTGCCACAGCCCCATGACCGTGTGGCTCCCCTGGGATGGCGGGGGCACAGAAGGCACCTCATGAGTGACCCCCGAGGATACGGGAGGGGGGGCAGCTCCTGCCGGAAATCCGGTTCTCAGGGCTGAGTCCAGACACTGTGGTTTCCTCTGTCCCTGCGTCTGCTCTGCTCCGGGCGCCAGGCCAGGGGCTTCCTGTGCGTCCTCTGTAGCCTCCGGGGCAGGCAGGAGGCAGGCAGCTCAGAGCGTCAGAGCCGTGCTGAGGACAGGATGCCAATGAGCCCGCTCCAGGCACGGCCAGGCCCGCCTGTGGCTGTCCCATGATTCCGTCCTTACCTGGGACGCACTGACAGGTAAGGGGTTTCCCACGGGAGTCCACACGTGCACCTCCAGTACGCAGCCAGCATCTGAGAACCGCTCACTGCTCCACCCTTGGGGTGTCTTTGCCTGTGGCAGGGTGGACATGCCTGGATCTGCCTCTGTCAGGTGCAGCCCCTAGACAGCGTCTCTGTCCTGGGCCACAGTCAACATGCCGAAATGTCCCTGAAAATAAGTAGGAGACAAGAGCATAAGCCACAGGAGGTGGATACCCTCCAGTGTGGGCCCTGTCCCTCAGGCTTGAGTGGGCATCTGAAGCACAGGGAGCCCCAGATGAAAAGATGAGCAGGACTAAGGCCTCCAGGACTGGACACTGGGTGGGAATCTGGCCATGGTGCACTTGCTGGGCTTTCTGATGCGGACTAGGCATTGGTGCGTCGCTTTATCTAGAAGGCACTTACCAAGTGTCTGCTCGGGCCGTGCACCGAGTGGGCATGCCCAGCCCCGGCCGACCCGCGCCAGGAAGGCAGCCTGAGCCTCTGCCCACACTCCACAGAAGTAACAGTAGCCAGGGTGAGAGCCTCTGCCCTCCGCACACCCACGGTGCACCGGCTCCTGATCGGGAGCACCACACAGCGCCCGTGCACCATCTGCGGGGCAGGAACAGCCACGTCACACGGCGAGGATGCCCTGAGAGGGAGGGAGCCAGGCTTTGTGGGGGAGGGCTTGCTTAGGGGTTTGATCCATTCACCATTGTATGGGCTAAATATGGACTTGTTACTGATGGCGGGTGCTGGCGCTCCTCGTGAGTAATCCAGCCACAGACTCCGCAGCTGACTCATGGGGCCCAGAGCCCTGGCCACTGGCCCTCACCCACGGACCATGCTGCTTTCATAGCAGAAGCCCCTCATAGCAGAAGGCCAGAAGTGCTGGCTGATGGGCACCATGGGGGTGTCCCTCCCCAGCCCCCAACATCTCCTTAGCATGGAGCGATGCTGGCTTCCCCTGCACACTTCTTCCCCACCTGCCATCCTTTGTTGAAATACCCCAGTGCTCTTGGGAGTTAAGTGAAAGAAGTGGATCATTTCCATATTGGCTTCTGAGTTCAAAGCTGAATATCAGCAGTGTCTGTTCTTGAATGAGATGAGCAATAAATTCAGTGTGTGCATGTGTGTGCCTATGTGTGTGCGTGCACGTGTGTCCATGTGTGTCCAAGTGTGTGTGTGTGTGTGTGTGGTGTCTTGTGTGCATGCATGTATATGTGTACCTGTGTGTGCATGGTGCATGCATGCATGTGCATGAATGTATGTGCATGTCCGCGTGTGCACGCATATGTGTCCATGTGTGTCTGTGTGTGCATGCACGTGTGTCCATGTGTATCCATGTGTGTGTGTGTATGGTGTCTTGTGTGCAGGTGTGTATGTGCCTATGTGTGCATGTGTGCATGTGTGTGCCCGTGTGTGTGCATGTGTGCTTCTTGTGCATGCATGTGTGTCCATGTGTGCCTGTGTGTGCATGCCTGTGGTGCCTTGTGTTTGTGCACGTGTGTGTGAATGTATACGTGTGCATGTGTCCATGTGTGCCCGTGTGTGCATGTGTACATGTGTGACCGTGTGTGCATGTGTGTGGTACCTTGTGTGTTTGTGTGCGCGTGTGAATGTACACGTGTGCGTGTGTACATGTGTCCGTGTGTATTTGTGCATGTGTGTACATGTGTGTCCGTGTGTGCATGTGTGTATTTGTGCATGTGTACGTGTGTGCGTGTGTGTGTGTACATGTGTGCCCGTGCGTGCATGCCTGTGTGTGGGAGGGAAGGAGCAGCAACCAATGCAAGAGAGAGGTGGAGGCAGAGGCCAGCAGAAGGAACCCCAGCGCTCATGCTTTCAAAACTGCTGAAGCTGCAAATCTCTCTGAGGGGTTGGGTTTTGCTCAGAACTGTCCTTTCTGCTCAGAAACCATGCTGCCTGTGAATGAGCAGGTCTGACCCGGCCTCCGGGGTGTTCAGGGCCCAAGGTGGGAGGCATGTTTCCTGGGCCCCAGTCCAGCATCCTGGTCACTGCTGTCCATGAATGTGAGTCCGAGGGGCCAGATGGATGGGGCCTGGCCTCTGTGTGTAACCCCTTCTCCTCGTCATTAAATTCAGCTCAGAAACACGTATCCCGCCTGCACCCTCTTCCACGAGGGGTGACTGCGTGTGGTCCCGTGGAGGGAGAGGCCCTGAGACAAGGGGTGGGTAGGTCACAGGGGCCAGGTCCCCCTCTAGGGCAGGGGCCCCCAACTCTTTACTAAAGGGACAGATAGCAGATATTTTAGGCTTCCGGACCACACAACTGCATCCTTCCCTGGTAACACCAAAGTCGCCTTGGACATTTAGTCTGATGTTGCCATGTGTCAATAAAACTTCAGTTACAGAATTGGGGCAGGGGAGTGGGGGTTGCATATGGCCCTCAGGCCACAGTTTTCAAACATCTACTTCCAGGCCTTCCTACTCAGTGTGCTGCTGTCAGTGACCCCAGGGAGTGGGAGAGATGCAAACCTCAGCCCCATTTGCCATCCCGCCCCAGAAATTTTCCTGTGTGTGCAGAAAGGGGAAGCAGGGCCCTAGAGGCCCACCCTCACGGCCTCATGGGGATGACACCGGCCTTTGCTGAGACCTACTGTGCACAGGCCACGTGGCTAATGAGGTTCCCTCGGCCTCTGAATAAATTCTCCTGGGATCTTATTTGCAGATGAGTCAAGAGAGGCAAAGCAAGCGTGCAAATCCCCTGGGGCCACCAGGGGCCAAGTCCCACAGCCGGGGGCTTGAAACAACGGATGTTTATTCTCCCGAGGTTCTGGAGGACTGAAGCCAGCAGGGCCACACCTTCTCCAAAGGTTCTAGGATTGGGTCCTATCTGCCTTCTCCAGCTTCTGGTGGTTGCTGGCAGCCCTGGGCTCATGACCGCAGGCCTCCAGCCTTTGCATCAGCGTCACGTGGATTTCTTCCATGTTTTTCTGTGCCCACCCCGGGGTTCTATAAGGGCACCAGCCATTGCACTGACCACCCGTCCTAAATCCAGGACAATTTCATTTCAAGGTCCTTAGGTAATTAATTAAATCGATGAAGACCCTATTTCCAAATCAGGTCATATTCTGAGGTTGGACAGGGGGACGTGAATTTGGGGTCGGGGGGAGACCAGGTCACTTGTCCAGGGTCCGGACTCCCAGGACCTGGCACCAGCTGTCTCGGGGCTGGCTAAAGTCAGCTGTGTAGGGGATCATGGCTTTGCAGAGTCGAGTGAGGGCCACAGGCCTCCGTGACTCTAACTGACCCCGCCCCCCCCAACCCAGGCTCCTGGGCCCCCACAAAGCATTTCAGCTCAGGAGTTTGAGATTCCTAATGCTATAGCATCACAACGTACCACAGAGTGGGTGCTGTCAACAACGGAGATTCACTGCCTTACATACTTCCGGAGACCAGAAGATGAGAGCAAGGCAGGGCCAGGGAAGAATGTTCCAGCCTCTCTCCCAGCTTCTGGTGGTTCATGGGCTCTGACAGCGGAATTCCAATCTTGTCCCTGTGGGGGAGTGTGTCTCTGAATCTCCCCCTTTTATAAGGACACCGGTCATACTGGGTTAGGGCCACTGACCCCACTATGACCTCATCTTAATTAATTACGTCTGCAACGACCCCATTTCCAAATAGGGTCATATTCCGAGGCAGTGGGTTAAGACCTCCACTTGTGAGTTTTGGGGAGACACAGCTCAATCCGTAAAATGACAACACCACTGGCGGTGAGTGGAGTTTCCCAAACTCTCCACGGACCCCGATGCATTTGTTTGGGTCTGGACCTGGCTGCTCTGTGATCTCTTTGGCCCCCAGCTCCCTCTGTCTCCTCAGTACACTCTAAAATTCAGGGGAGTCTCCAAAGTCAGAGAAGGTTCTCCTTATCCGAGGAATTTGCTCCTCGATGTGACTGACCTGGGGGTGGGACAGCTTTAGTCAGCCTAATGCCAGGAGACTAAGCCCCACCTCGAGGCCCTTTTGGAGACCCTCGTCAGTGAGGTGTGCATGATGACCCCCACGTTCTCTGGATCACAGCAGCTGGCCATCGGCCACCCCCCGTGGTGAAAAGACCACTGCTCTGCAGTGGGCTGTGCGGGAGAGCAGCTAAAGGCACAGGCCCTGGAGCAAGCCCGCTTTTGAGTCCCGGCTTTCCTGTGTCTGAGCTGCTTTTCTTAGCAGGAAAAGGTTAATCTTGCTCAAAGAAATGACCTCAAGCCCAGCTCCTGGGAGGTCACTGTAAGTCCTCCGACTGTCCTGCCTGATAAGAGTGTCTTGGTTTCCCAGATAGTCTATGCTAATAATGTGACTTTTGGCGGGGGCCTTGGACTCCAGGGCGTCAGCTCCACCTCTGGTCGGGCTGGAGCTACGACCTGCCATGCCTACACGACCAAGCCACGACAGAGACTCTGGACACCCAGGCTCAGGGGGGCTCCCCTGGCTGGCGACACCCTGCGCGTGTTCTCACGCAACATCACAGGTGGGAGGTAAGGGCTGCCCACATTCCTCCACTGGTTACTCACACCTGGTCTCTCCTGGACTCTGCCCCCCTGTGCCTCTTCCCAGTGCGGATTTTAATCTGTGTATTTTCACTTTAGTAAGCCAAAACTGAGTGTAACAGCTCAATTTGGTGAGTCCTTTGAGTGAATTTTTGAACCTGAAGGTAGTCTTGGTGACCTCCAATATATTGTGCAGCTTTGAGAAAGCCCCCTAACCTCCCTATGGAAATGGACAGCATTTCTGCACCCACCTCATGAGGTTGGAGGGAGCATATATAAACTAATTCGCCAAAAACAATGTGGGGTACCTACTACCACTAGGATGCTTGTGGCTTCCTTAGTCACTGCTGACTCAGTCCTGCATGCCCTCACCAGTCTCACCTTCTACCAAGAAGGAAGTGGCTGGAGGGAGAAGTGGCTGGATGGGCAGAGGACCACATTTCACCTTCTGTGGCCATATGGGGTGTGATCAGGACATTTCTGACCCACTACCCACGTGCCACCACCGTGATTGTGTCCCAGCAAGTCAGTTTGGATGATGTGAGCAGATTTGAGATGGGGACACTGTTTCCTAGTGTCATTCATGCATTCCTTTCATTAGTGAAGAACCTCAGCCACATTGATGTTTTGGACCAGATCTTATGGGGTTGTCCTGTGCACTGTAGGACAGAGCCAGCATCTTGAGACTCTATCCACTAGATGCCAGTAGGACCCCTCACCCCTCTGTGACCACCAAAAATGTCTCCAGACAGGGCCAGATGCCCCCGGCTGAGGACAATCTGACATGGGTCCTTTAGGGTGATTCCTCGAGGACTCACCTTCACCATGTTATCATGAGTGTTTAGTACAGCTATTTCCAGAGTGGGGCTCTCTTCTCTGTATGGGGTGGTCCTGCCTTAAGCTGCAGAGAATTCCAATGAGAGGCAACTTTATCTCCATGGAGTCCTGGCTCCAGGCTCCCCCATCACCCACAGCATAGAATGCCCTGCAGGGTCACTCAGAAAATGGCACGCTTCTTTGTGTCCCCACCAAAAAAGCTAGCAGCCTTGTTTCTCTGAGAACACCCTGGTTTTGGAAGACATGTTTTCCTTCAACAGCCTTCTCCCACCCCAGGAGGTGGCCAAGTGCCTCAGAATGAGCCCAAACTTCAGAGCGCCTCCTTCTCAAGAAAGCTGGGCTAGACTCTCACCCGTCCTGCAATGGACGCTGCGAGCTTCACCGAGTTCCCAGACAGACTGTTTGTCAAAGATGTGCTGTGGAGTCCATGTTTTGCAGCCTTGGTGGAAAAGGAATGGAGTTTTTGCAGTGAGGTTGGTACTTTGGGAAACCCCTGTCACCTCTCATCCATCAAGCCCCTGAAGACAGACGTCCTTGGATCCACTGGTCACCGTCCTTGGTTCCCACGGCGCAGGCACAGGAGATCCCTGCATTCTACGATGAGCTACCGTTGACAAAGATACGTCATCCCTTTGCCTCAGCAAATTCCAGCGCCATCGCTCCTGCCTTCATCCAAGGGTAGCAGCCGGATGTACCACGTACATTCCTCAAGCGCTAAGAAAGAAGGCCCTCAATGGGTTTGCTTTTGCCATGGACAGTGGCCCATGTTTGATCCAGCTCCATTGAACGAGAAAGTCGTCCAGACCCAGAGATGGATTACCAACTCCCCATCAGTCTCCAGGGCCTGATCTTATTACAAACCACCACAAATATAACCATAAAAGCCCTATTGATTGATGCAGAGTTTGCTAATCCATCTGTCCCCATCCATTATTCCAGGTATAATTTTTCATTATCAGGATGGCAGCTGATTCCTCACACATTAGTATACAGTGGCAATTACCAGGAGCAGAAAGAGCCCCTAAATTAGCAGGAACAATAACACCTGTCAGGAAGGGGAAGCAGGAACTCCACACTGCATGCTGTGCACTCTGGGACCATGTCTGAATTACAAAGAATTTGAAGATGGATTCAGTATTGACCTTGTAAATGGAGAGGAGGAAGTTTGTGTTTTCTTCCCTTTCCCGGGTGTATAGAGTGTACATCCTCCCTTCAGGTGACATCGTCGTTCACCGGACCACAGCCTGCCTGACAGCTGGAGTAGACACTGTTCAAGGATTTCCTTGCCCGGGGTCAGTAGGGTTTGCAGGACAGAAGTTCCTACCTGCACTATTTAGTGTCCACAAGGGACCTGACCTGAGGGAAGCACTACTTAAGGGGTGAGTAATATGGCAGAAATTAGTGAGGAAGGAGAGAATTTGAGGGGGATAACCTCCTAAGAACCCTGCCATTTGCGTGGGGCAGGGAAACCCAGTAGCTCGACACACCAGCTCTGAGATCTGAATGTCCTTGTCTTTTTGCAAAATGCAGCTCCTTTTCAGCCTTAATGGAGAAAATTGAAAGACATGTGGCTGAAATAATTCTTTGGGTCCCTGGAGGGACTAAATTGATAAAATTCTCCCTGGAGTTTGGTTTCCAAAAATCAAGAATCTGTCTAATTGAGTTCTCGAGGAAACTGTCACACAAAGTGATCTATTCCCAAGCCAGCCTCACGTGGACAAACCCGGCAGGGCGAAGCTGCCCATGGCCGACTGTTACGGTCCAGCTTGCTAAGGTGGAGGCTGTGGCTGTCTTTGAAATCACCTTGGCAGTGGCCAGTGAAATTCTGAGAACTTGGGAAGCCTTTGATGATGGAGTGTGAAGGTTCTAGTCTTCAGAACCAAAGGATTGCAGCTTGAGTCCCAGCTTTAACCAATCTTTCAAAATAGATATATATTCTATTTAATTTATAAGACAAACCACCCTCAGCTGTTCACGTGGGTTAGAGGCCAGCAAACTATAACTTATGAGCCAAATTTGGCTGCTCTCTGTTTTTGTAAATAAAGTTTTATCGGAACATAGCCACACCCGTTTGCTTGCACATTATCCTTGTCTGCTCTTGCCCTGTAACGGCCGGATGGGGAAGCTGCGACAGAGACCATACTGCCCACAAAGCCTGAAATATTTACTCTCTGGCCCTTCCTGGCAAGGTTTGCCTAGCCGGCATCCATGCGAAGACTTAAGGGATTTACACTGATGAAGAAGAAAGGACTCCTGGCATTCGGGGAGGACTAAAGAACAGGGCAGATGATTGAAACAGGACACACTTCTCACGTGGACACCACTTCTCACGTGCTGTTCTGTTCTCTTCGCAGTAGCCACAGCCTCCTGGGGAGAAGAAGTGAGGAGGCATCCTTATGGATTTTCTATCTTCCAACCTGCTTCTTACAAGTGTCATTCTTGCCACATGTCAAAAGGCCTGACTTTTGTTCCACCATCATGAGCATGGGGTCTGTGGGATCTTCTTGTAGCTATGGATCTTTTAGGCATGAGCCCAGGGGCCCATCAGAACTCACGGGCCAGGCGTTGAAGCATAAGGCTGTTTGCCTTGCAAGTAAAGTATGTGAGGAGTAGTCAGATGTTTGCCTGTAGCTAGTTTTATGACCAGAATGTAGCTACAGATGGGTGAGCTTGGCGTGAGATGTTTGACCTTCTCTGAGGCTCCAGAGCAGAGACCTGCCTTTCATCCTGGCTCTGCCGAATGATGATGGGAAAGTCACTCTACTCCTCAGCATCAAGCTCCTCATCAGTCAGGCAGGTGCAAAAGTGCAGGATGGTGATGGGTTCGATTGATCACATGTGAAGACTTGGCAAGGTACCTGGCATAAAGAGGTCTTTCTAGAAAGCATAGCAGAGATCCTGGCTGGTTATTAACCCACTTATAATTTCCTCCAAAATCTAATTTGGTAAGTTCTCTGGAGGAGTCCCACACTGAAGGCAGGAGAAGGGCCTCCGGGATAAGGCAAACCTTAGGACTGTATCATTACCTTTCTCCCTGTCCCCCTGGTTTTTATTTTCTCCTTTTCAGTTATAAATGCAATGTGTCACATAGCTACGGTGGTAAGGGACTGTGTTAGAGTGTGTGGGGGGCTAGGGGTGGGTATGAAGATGAAGAGGCCCCTTTCTTAAGGGGGCTCAGGGACTTATGAGGCCCTCGGGCAAGGGGCTGGTCTTCCATTCTCAGAGTCATCAGTGAGGGAGAGGGTCCCTTGAGCCAACCGTTCTGCCCCCAGGCCTCGGTTTCTTACATCTATCAGAGGAGGAGGATCAGCGCTTTCCCATCCTTACCCACAGGGGGGAATGGGAGGCGATCAGACATCTAAGATGCAGCTGGTCATGGAACTCTTCCCTTCCAAGGACGGTTGCCAATGCAGATATTCAACCCAACAGAATGCCTGTAGTAACAAGATGAGAGGTCAAAATCGAGCAGTGCCCTGTGCCTCCTCTGGTCCAACAGGTGTTGGGGAATGGATGGCACAGCACTCTGCTCTTGCGGGGCTCTCAATGCCTTCAGCTCGGCCTGACCTAGCAGTTGAACCAGCCCCTGCCGTTCTCTTGGTTCACCCGCTCACTGTGTACTTTTACATCGCCAGCCTCTGTAAGCTGGATTCTCCTGACCTAGAAGATGGAAGGTTTAGCCCAAGGAATGAAGACTCAGTTCTTGCCATGGGGATTGGGATGCAGCCTGCCAACGGATAGCTGAGAAGTGTTTGGCATGGGCCTGGAGCACTTCCCGAGGGGTGTGTTCATGGAGGAGGTGGTGAGGCTCAAGAAGATGTAGAAGCTTGCTCTCCCCCAGGAATGTAGAGGGGAGAGGTACCAGCCTCTACCTTGGAATAAAGGAGACCAAAACTGGGCTTAGAGAAGGTCAGAGCAAAAACAGATTAATGAAGTCTGAGCTCAGAATCATATAATACTACTGCTCTTAGGATGGGCTTTGAACCAGCAGATCCTATGTGAACCAAGGAATTTACACAAACTGGTCCATTTGGTTTTCACTTCCATAACTGATGATGATAGTATCTACCTTTGAGAGTTGTTACCAGGATAATTTGGATAATGCACCTCTGACAATTGTTACCACTTGTTGAGCATGCCTGAGATCACCATCATCACCATCATCACCATCACCGCCACTCACCACCCATCACCACCACCATCACCACCACCATCATCACCACCACCATCCTTTCCAACCCTTCCTCTGCCAACAAGGTCTGAGTTGGGTGTGGGGGAAGCTGTTGAATAGTTAGGGATTACTGAGGCTGGTGGGTACTCCATTGTTGATGAGACTGAGGGTGTTCCCTGCGGCATAACTAGCTGTCAGTCCTATGGGAAAACTGACTTGGCAGTCTTAGATGAAAAGGCAAACTGGCCTAGAGGTTTATGGCAGGTGCCACAACTTGGGCATAGATGTATGTGAAGCCATTGGCCAGAATCAACAGTGAACGCTGCCATTTTAAAAAATGGGCACTAGATCGCTTCTCAGCCTTTTGGCTAAGATCAAGTGAAAAAATGGGCACTAGAGAAGCTGCTCCTTAAAGGCGGGTACCATGGCTGAGTTCGTCAATACTGACAATGTTTGGCATGCAGTAGGTGCTCTGTAACTGGTTCTTGAATCAGTGGATAAAAGAATAAATGAAGGGATTTCCATTACATTCATGTCTTCTCCAGTTTTCCTAGTGCTGCTTATCCTGTGGCCTCAGGATGGGAATCCCTGACGACAACAGAAATAGCCCAGAAGATGGGCAAACAGGAAGAGAAAGCTTGTTTTCTGGTCATGCCAACTTTGAATCATTTATTAATAATTTCCCCCATGAGGATCATATTCAGTAGAGAGGTAACATCTGTTTGCGAGACTGTGTCCTTGGGAGACCGCCAGAAAAATCTTACATTCTGAAATCCTCCACGCTGGGACACACGTGCGTCTTGTTCTCACCCCAGGACCCCGGGTTCCTCGGGGCTGATGGGCGGGCCTCTGGAGTGGAGAGAGGCAAGTGCTTACACCTCCCAGGTGCAAGAACAGGGGGAATTAGCACTTCAGTGGGATGAGGTGCTGCCCCCTGCAGGGCTCACTGCAGAGCCCCCAAGACCTCTGTGGCCCAGCTCCTCGGGTAGGGTTCTTCCTGATCAGAGGAGGACAGGGCCTTTGCAGGTGGCTTTTATGGACCAGTGGCATCTGCTGGGCATGCCCCCAGTGTCCGTGTTCCAGGAAGGATGTGACAGATGTGTTGTCAGGAGGAACATAGCTTCGCCGCCCATCCCCTGCATCCGTGGTTAGTGGAAGGTGGTACAGGGAGTGGGGAACAGAGGGACGGTATAGGAGGGAATCCCTGTCCTCTGCTATCTCTGTCGGGGGTCAGCAGACAGCTCTCAGGTGGGGCTCAGGCTGCCCCGCTTCTGTCCCTGACTTGCTGTTTCCACTCCTTATGCCCCGCACCCTCCTACCCCATGCACACACACAGCAGGGCACAGGGCAGCGAGGCCAGACTGCAGATCCTTTTCTAGGCTTTGGGGAAGCATCAGCTGCTAGGCCTGGGTCTTTTATTCCTGGAACCTCATCAGGCAGTGAGCATCTTGGAGAGGACTCTGGAAAGAGGAAGATACTCCCCAGTGATCCAGGTAACCCCTGAGTCTGCCAGGAGGTCAACCCATGTTCACTGTCCCCTACCTTCCCAACAAGTCCTGGGCTGCCTCGGCCCCTCCTGTGTCAGGCCAGACCTGCTCCCACTCAAAGGCCTGTGCTCAGAATCGAGAACTTACCCAGGTGGGAGGAGGCAAAGGAAGAGTGACAGGTCCTGGGGGGCGTGCCTCAGCCAGAGCTCACCTGGGCCAGGTGAGGAGCTTGACAGGTGCAAGAAAGGACACAGCTGCCCGTGTGGGCCGGGTCACAGCTGGGGAGCCAAGAGATGCCGGGGCTGGGGCCTCCCTTCCTGGACTCCAGGTGACCACAGCCCTGGTGCCCAGCCCCTGCCGTGGGGAAGGAGAGACCCGAGTTGACAGGAGCAGGCCCCGCCCTTCCTGGGCTCCTCTGTCTCATGCCCGGGTCTCATGGCTGCCCTCCCCCCCTTCCTCTCTTCCAGGTCTGGCTGTTCATCAGATTATCACCATCACTGTCTCCCTCATCATGGTCATAGCTGCTCTGATTACAACTCTTGTCTTAAAAAACTGGTAAGGCTCCTCGGCCCCTCTGGCCTGGACATGGGGGCTGTGGGGGTCCCCCCGGGAAGTGTGCACAGAGGGTTTCCTACTTTTCAGACCCGGTCCCACATCGCATCCCAGAGCATTTTTTCTCTCATTTGGGCCAGAGAATCGGGTGCAGCTCTTGGCCTTGATGGCAGCCTGCTCACCTTCAGCCCCACGGCAGCTTGGCCAGCCACAGGCACCGCTCTCCCTGATACTGCCCTTGGGGGGGGGGGCGCGCCCCTGACCGTGGCTTTCTCTGCAGAATGCAAGTGAGCCCGGCCTCCATGACAGTTTCTCAGGCAGCAGGTGTTGGGGTTTCCGAAGCCTGTGTCTGCATTCAGGTGTGCCTTTCGATGCCGCCCACCCAGCACTCCAGCAGCCCGGGCAGGTTCGCGCCCACCCCTCGCTGCCCCTGGCCGTCCAGGGGCTGTGCTCCGCCCACCGCTTTGAATCCTTCCTTCCTCTTGTGGCCGCTCTGTGTCTGCTGAACTAGGTTATTGCTTTGCTCCAGGCAGCCTGTTTTTGCCTATTTCCTCCTGGAAATTGGCCTACTTTGAGGTTGGCCTTGCTAGGTGAACACACCTGCTACACCCCTGGGAAAACCGGGGCACTGCTGGGTGACCCTGCTGCACACACACCTCCCAGGCCCCATCGGCCTGCAGCCCCTCCTCCAGCAAATGTGTCGCCTTTTAGCATCAAAGCTCGAACTCCCTTGTAGGGTAATACACCCAAACGGTGCCCCTGTTGCCGGCTGGTGGTGACAGGAGGTCAAATGGGGCTGATGGGTAGCAGCTTCTCCCGAGGGTCTAGACAACAGAAATCCGAGAGAAAGCCAGTCTCCAGGGTTAGCCGAGGTGCCAGGGTGGGACCTCACAGCAAACCAGCGAGGCCTCCCGAAAGCCAGCAGACCCGAGACCCAGGGCGTTTTCTGTGACAGGTGATGAGGACGACCCTCGGCTCGCCACAGGGCATCTTGGGCAGGGGCTGGTCCTGGTCTGGAGCCCAGGACGACATGGATTTGCGGCTGGACAAATTCCACTGACCATCTTGACGGCCCCCACAGGAGACGGAGGAGGCGGTGGCCTCTCGGTTCCCCACATTTGGGTTTGCAGCGAAGCCTCAGAGAGCTCTTCCGGGGAGGACAACCCAGGCAGTGGACGAGGGGGTTCCATGACCTCGAGGGGACTCCCCTGGGTTTGCATTTATCATCCCCCCTTTGTTTATGGGGTGGGGCTTCTCCGCCAGGAGCCAGGGCTCCCCTCACTGGAAAGATGAGGCAGGGCATGTTGGTGACTTACAGGAAGATGGGCTCACGGACCCTCACCCTCACAGCCACTTCCCTCCGCGTTGGCTCTGAGCACAGCAGGGAGGGGGAGAAGGGGAACTGGTTCCGCAGACTGGGGGCTCCCCAGATTTCCTCCTAGCTGCCCTCCCCCATGGGGATGGGACTTCCACTCATCCTTCTCGTGACTTGCCAGAAGTGCCTGGGAGAGGTCACCGATGGTCTGCTCCCCCAAACCGCTTGGCTGACAAGGGTGGGACTCCCGTGTCCATCCTTGGCGCTGGGAAGGCCCCGGGGTCCAGAGGGACGGGGCAGGACCCATGGGGCATTCAGGAGAGTTCTCTCCACAGACCCGGTACCCGTGAAGAATGGACGATCCACGTTCATTTCCGCCTTGGGAGTATGGGCAGGGGCAGGGCTGAGGGTGCAGGGCTCCCCACTTAATAATTCTCCCCACAGATGGTTACAGAGTCCCTTCCAGAATGAGCCACCAGACCAGCCGCACCCGTACTCAACCCTTCATGGGGAAACCGAGTCGGCACCCCTGCCTGGCTGCCACCCTTCAGCCAGACAAGGCCTCAGCTCTGGAAGAACGCAGCTCAGAAACTGATCTCATAATCTGCCCTGCAGTAATGGCCACATTTAAAATTCAAATTTTATTAACAAAAAAAAAAAGAGAGAGAGAGTGAGCTGATTGTTTGATTGTGGCTGATCTTTCTGAAGAGGCTGGGAATTACCATCTAATATTAAATGACGGATAATTCATGCCCGGAGGCTAAGGCTCCGTAGTCTGAGGCTGGCTTTCGGCATCTGCCCGCCGCACCCCCACCCCGACTCCTCTGTCTTCCAGCTGTGCCCAAAGCGGGAACACGCGTCGGAAGAGCCACCAGCGGAAGATCAACCAGCAGGAGGAGAGCTGCCAGAACCTGACGGACTTCACGCCTGCCCGGGTGCCCAGCAGCCTGGACATATTCACAGCCTATAATGAGACCCTCCAGTGCTCCCACGAGTGTGTCCGGGCGTCCGTGCCCGTGTACACCGACGAGACGCTGCACCCGACAGCCGAGTACAAATCCACGTTTAACGGGAACCGGTAAGCTCAGGCCTGGGCCAGGCCCTGCCACCACAGCATCGTCGACCTGGGGTGGGGGCACCCTGCACGTGTCTTTGGGGGGCCGAGCAAATGCACGCAGCTGGTCTGGGGAAACGGGAGGGGCGGGCTAGACGGAAGGAGGTGTTTCACCACCCAGAGACAGAACCCAGCAGCAGCCCTGCTCGCTTCCGGACCGCACCCTTGCAGATGGGCAGAAGGCCCTCCCCACCCTGGATGCCATGTGCTGGGGGCTGAGCAGGCATCCTGGCCGGCTTTGTGGCACCGGGTCTCCTGATATCCACACACTCCCCGTCAAGTCTCTCTGAACGCCCATCAATAAAATGTCAGCAGCGCATCTTGCAAAAATATCAAATACCAGCCAGACTCCTGGTTATTCAATGCTCTTTTTTATTAATCATGGGTAATCCTTCCAAGAAGACATGACCCTAAAACCATCCCTGGGAACATTTAAGAAACCCTCGAGTCAGCTTCTGAGGGTTTATCCGGAATTAGATTAAAATATCAATAAGCTATTTTTTTTAAGTGAGCATGCACATATGCATCATTTTGTAAATTAAAAAAAAAAAAAATTCTCCAACCACTTAAACATCTTAGGAAGAAATGAGTAGGAAACCAGGAGGACCCGAGGGACCCACTGTCAGCGGCAGGAGTAGCTGTGAACCCCCAAGGGGCCCGAAAGCGTTCCTTCCAGAACCCAGGTCGAGGAGACTCGGGGTGACATTTAGCTGTGCTGCTCGTAGTTAACGGGTCCTCATCCTGGCTGTGAGAACGGGGAGAACTTCCTTAAGCTCCTCCTCTTGCATCTCTGTGTTGGACTCCACGATATTCCCTGGGATGCTCCCTTCCCAGCCCAGGAGAGTGGAGAACAGGGGCCTCAGGACTGTCCTTGCAGCCCACGCTGCTTTGACTCAGCGACATTTGGGGAGCTCCTCAGTTGCATCACAGCCTTCCAGAAGGCCTAGTTCACAAAGAATTGGCAAGAGGATTTTCAGACCATTTCACTGAACGCATGTGTGTTGGTTTGGATATGAGTGCTGGCCAACGAGTGTTTCAGTTTGGGGAGCGGGGGGTGGCTTGCCAAGTGACCATCACTGTCCCCACTGGTCCCCCTTTGGCCCTGCCCTGTCCACGTGCAAGGTGGGCGCAGCTGCAAGGTGGGCACACTGAGCCCTGGCTCGGAGGCATTGGATGGAACAGGTTCTTGCTTTTTGGCCTAAGGCAATGCTCTGTTGGCTCTCCCTGGCCTTTGGAAATGGTAACTTAGGTCTCAAAGGTGACAAATAACAGAAGACCCATTTCAGGAGTCAGGCCCTGCCCACTCCATCATGTGCAGTAAAGTGGGTGGACTCTTTGCCCTTGGAGGGGGAGACCCCAAGCTTTGGGCTTATCCCGCAAATTAAAAAACTAAAAGCTAAAATGTCTTCTGTACACGGCTCCTTCAGGCTCTGTGTCCTCCAGGGCCTTCCAGGGTGGACGTGAATGTTAGCTGGCCACAGGGAGAGGGGGCCCCCTTCCTGCCGAAGGCCAGTGGGTCCCAGCTGAGCATTACCTTTCTGCGTTCTTTTCGACTCAAGAAGCCAATTTCCGGCAGTAGGCCTCAGGCGGCCTGCTCGTCCGGTGTTCTGTACGAGCGCACGCAAGCCCGTTTTTCTGCTCGCTGCAGACCCTCTCCTTCTGATCGGCATCTTATTCCTGTGGCCTTTGTGTCTGAGAAATGGTTTGAAATCTCCTGCTGACTGGCCGAAGTCTTGTTTACCTCCTGGGGGCAGGGCAGACGCCATGTGTCTGTTTTATGGTACGTACCTCTTTTTTTTTTGGACATCGACCGATTTTTTTCCCCCCTTTGCCTCACCTTCCCCACCCCTGCCTCCACTCTGGGACAGCTGGGAGCCCTTCTAGACATGGCAGGTGGAATTCCAAGGGCGTTGCCATCCCGAATGCGAGACAGGAGCGCTGGGCTTGTGGTCTCTCTGCTGCACTTGTTAGAAATGCCCCCGTGGAGGGAGGGACGGACACCCAGGAGTGGCAGCGCCGTCCCAGCCCCAGGGAAGGCCCCAGCCGGCAGGGAAACCTGGCCTCTCGACAGACAGGGACCAGGGCAGCGGCTACACGGGCAGGCATCACACCTGCATCGGATGTCTCTACATCGGGGGCGGGGGGCAGCGGGGGGAGAGAGGGCTCGAAGCAGAATTAAAACACAATTTTGGAATATAAAAATAAGAGATAAGAAGGTAAAAGATAAAAGAAGGAAGCAAAGAGTTGAAACATCTACTAATTTGAAGCCAGGGACCAGCACCAAAACAGGATGAATTTTCCACGCTCTGCTGAATAGGAACATTTGGTTTGCTTTCAGTGATACTAACTTTAATGCTAAGGGTAAATTGCTTTCTTCTGCACCGAGTCTCCCGAACACTCAGGCTGCTGGGGGAGAAAGTGCATTTTGCCCCCATGACTGCACATTGTCTACACACAGTCAATAGATGCAACCTGGACTTTGGGCTTTTTGGTCGTTTTTCTTTTTGATGTTGGGTTTTCTAAGGATCCTCATTTTTTTCTCAAACACAGATACTCTGTGACATCAGATCCCTTCCCTGAGTAGGGAGCCCAGCTTCTAGTTTGGGTTGTTGATTTTTGAAAATACTTGCTTCTTCCTTCTGCCCACCTTCTGAGGCAGGAATCATTGTCAGAGTGGGTGGGAGGTGTTTCCTGGGGGCGTCCGTGTGCCCCTTGGGGGGCTCGGCTCGCAGCACAAAACCAGGGGCTGGAGGAACCCACAGCTTTCAGAAATAGGAGTGAATGGGTCGGTCCTAATCCAGCCCTAATGAATCAAGTGTTTGCTCCAAATCAAATCTCCGGCCCTCGCTTCCTGTCCTGCAGCCAAAATGACCTGCTTGCTTAGCATGATATTCAGCCATCGGGCAAAGAAATGTGATTAGACAAGAATGGAAAGCTCTCCTCCCTACCCCCACAAAAGGCCTTTGTTGAGACTGTGCAGGCAAGTTAGGTAAGTCACACTCTGTCCCCGACCATTCAAGGGCCAGATGCGCCTGCATGGCCCATCCCTCAGAACCTGGTCCCTTTGTCTGCCTCAATGGGACTCACCTCATTAAGGCCAGGGACAGAGCTCCCTTTGGAGTTCCAACCAGGCTAGCAACAGGGAGCTGCTTATTAGCAGCGGAGTTCCCGCCTGCCTGGTGAACCCTCTGCAGGATGGCCCAGTGGTCGCCAGTATCCCTGTTAGGATTTTAAAGATGCATAAAAACATAAGACATCGATCTGGCACTGCACGTCAAGGGTTCTGCTCCCTTCCTTCAAGAGCTGAAGGCTCACAGCCTGGAGGTGGGCATGCTCTTCACTCCAGGGAGCTCCCCCACCACCAGCGGGGGCTGGAGGGCAGGTCCCCTGAGGTGGACTTTCGGGGGGACAGTAATGGGGCACTCTTGACATCCAGGGACTCGTAGTGTCCCCCCAGAAATGCCACTTTACAGAGGGGAAGCTGAGGCACGAAGCAGTTAAGTGACGCGCCTGGGGTCAGTCAGGTTGCTCGTGGTGGGGCAGGTCAGCCCAAGGCGGCCTGGCTCTTTCCCGGTTGCAGCCCCCCCCCCCCCCCCCGCCGTGCGCTGTCCCCTGTGCCACCCCCAGCCCGGCCCCAAGTGGGAAGAGAGTCGGTGCAGCTGGAGGTGGGCTTTCCAGCAAACTGGCGTCCTGGGACATTCAGCTCGGCTCTGCAGATGGGAGACCAGCTCCTGAGCGCCCGACAGCCTGAGCCACCAGCCTCCTCACCCACATTGGAACCAGGAGTCGCAGCCCTGACTTAAAAAAAAATAGTAGAAAAGTGCTTTTATGGATTCCTGTGCTCCAGAAAGCTTTTCTGTCTCAGTTCTCTCTTCTGGCAACTCAGGGTGTCAGAGGACCCCCACAAGCTGTTGGTGGGCTCAGCCCGTCTGCCACTCCCAGGTGGGCTCTGCCTGGACCACGTTCCTCTCAGGGTGTCTGGACCCCCACCTGCCTAGGAACTATCTCAGGACCACCTCCATTCGCAGGAAGGGACACATCTGTGTCCGAAGAGCTTGACCCGCTCACTGTGGACCCCAGGCAGGCCGTCTGGGGAGGTGAGAAGAGCCGAGACAGGACCTCCTCTGAGTCCGGCCATGCGTAGCCGCCACACCTGGCGCCTGTTCCCGCAGACGCAGACCAGGAGGGCTCCGCAAACAGTCTTGTTAGCCTTTGATAAATGCTTAAAGATTCCTTCACCACGTGCCAGACAGACCGTTTATCACTCACTGGGAGGAAAGTATTTGGATTCTAAGTATCCCTGATTCTTGCTCTTAATGCCTGGACCTGAGCATCGAGCGGAGAATGGCCAGGAAGATCGCTCAGATTTACTAAGGTACTTACTGTCCCTTAAATAAATAGCAATTAATACTAAAACATTTAATTAAGGTTTAAGAGCTGGTGGA
The DNA here is from genome assembly GCF_037043125.1 of Eumetopias jubatus. NCBI lineage: Eukaryota > Metazoa > Chordata > Mammalia > Carnivora > Otariidae > Eumetopias > Eumetopias jubatus. The sequence goes on along the minus strand of NW_028274810.1, from coordinate 104,168,057 downwards.
GATATTTCTCTCTTGCCATAGTTGCTGAGCCTCTCCAAATGCATTTGTAATGATGACAGAGCAGTTTGTTACCGCACCGTCTTGTCCACTCGTGCTAACCCCCATGCACACGTGGGACCCAAAAGTGGCCAAATTCGCTGCCCTGCGGGCGGGTTGTCCCAGACACAGGCACCCGCGTCTGGGCAGATGTTCACCCTGTCTCCCTGATTCGGCCTCTATAGTCGATTCCGGCAAGTTCCTGCCTCAGACCACCTCCACGGTGGCACCCAGTTGTCCTGACCTCCCCGCCCACTGAGGAAAGGGGCCAAGGACACACGCCTGCCCTTGGCTCTTGGGCTAATTTCCTGTCATTTTTCATATAACAAGTAAACTTCAGAAAACCTCATTAGTGTTCAGATCTTTGCATTTGCCAAGGCCATTTTATTCCCAAGAGAGCCCGAAAAGTAATAAAAGTTCTCGCATCTGAAGCCAGTAAGAAATAAATCATGTATTATTATTATTTTCAAAAACACACTGAAGACATAACTAATAAAAACCGAGAAATGCACCTGAGCCTTCCCGCTTTGTTCTAAAAAAAAAAAAAAAAATACATTAACGGAATACCCAGCTTTTGCAATTCAGAGGAACACTGTTTTCAAAGCAACATGCAGACCGCACTGCAAACTGGTCTGTTTTAGCCAAGCACCAGCAGCAAGGCAAACTTGGGGGCAAAGTACCCCTTTCAGGACGCAGCAGCGGAGAAATTGACTAGCAGCCACTGGCTCTGGGGTGCTCTTGCCACGGTCCGTTCCTTGTTTTGCAAAAGCAGACACTGATCTCTGAGCCTGGGCCTGCCCTGTGGTCTGCCGCTGGTGGGGCCAGGCAAAGCTCAGAATCTCCTTCCAGGCAGCAGAGGGCACTAGTTTCTCCAAAGTCAGAATTCATCCCAGGTCCCAATCTCTCAGATCACTTTGCAACACGCTGCTTCCCTTTCTGGCGGGGAACCAGGTGTGGATGCCCTTGCCATGTGTCTCCAGCCAGGACGTGGAGGGGCATGCTCCTTGGCTGTCTTTCCCATTGGCCTGGGATGCACGGCCCTCTCAGGTCCCTCTCAGGGTTAGTGCCCAGCTGAGAGGGTCACACACCGAGCCTTGGGAACAGAAAGCCGAAGCATTCCCGTGAGCTGAGTGCCAGCAGCAGGAACGTGGGGCAGACGTGGAAGGTGGCCGCGGGCAGCCTCACGCCCCTTCTCCCGGCCTGACGGGGTGATGCCGCCCTTGCCGGAACCCTTTGCAGGGAACCCATCCACCTCTGCAGGAAGCCAACATCGCTGCTCAGGTGGAATGCAGGGCACAGAGTGGAGCCATCTCTCTGCCCCTCTCTCTCTGCCTCTCTCGTCCTGAGACAGACGCCGGTAGGTTTGGAAGAGTCTCCATCCCCGGCAGCACAAGGGCCCCTCCGTGTGTCCTCGGATGCAGTAGTCAGAACCCACCTGCAGGCAGCACCTGAAGGTCATGAGTCTCGGGGCCAAGGACGAGGCTACTCCCACACAGATGTCTCTTCCCTGAGCTGCGTCCAGGACTGATGGTCCACTCTGGGCCAGGCACAGAGCTGGAGCCTCGGTGGACCTAGCAGGCACCCCGTGACACCTGCAATGACACATGGCGTGCACACACTCAGGAGAGCCCACCTGGCTCGTCCTGAACCTGCAAAGTCCCACAAGAGCGAGCTCGAATAGACAAAGATGAACTAGAGATGGCATTTGGGAGAGGAGGGGCTGTCCAGGAAGGCCTCCCCAGGGAGGTGACTGTCTGCAAGCACTCGAAGAACACGGAACGAGGAGGCAGGACCTTGTCCGGGGTTAGAAGCACTGAAGACGTGAGGTGGGACAGTGGCCACATAAACTCCATACGGAAGACCCCCCACGCAATGGCGGGCACGGGGGAAGGGACGAGGCGGCACCTATCACCCCCATCGGTCTGGTTACCGTCAGAATAAAGGACCTGACGGCAGCCCTGCAGCGGTCCTTGCAGGAAACCTCCCCTTGTGAGGGGACAGCCGTCTGACAGGTGCTCCAACCCAGGACCCTCATGCCAGCGAGGAGGGGGCGCTGCTCAAACCAGAGAGGGTCCCAGGCCGCCAGACCTAGGCCCACGGTCACCAGGCACAGTCTTTCGTGTGCCCATATTTTTTTTGATGTATATATTTTTTTAAATTTAAAGTTGCGGTAACGTGTACCTGACGCAGAATGGACCATTTCCACTGTTTTTAACAGTGCAGTTCTGTGGCATCAGGCACATTGACAACGTCGTGCATCCCTCACCACCACCTCTCTCCAGAACCTCCACATCATCCCGAACTGGAACTCTGCCCCCATGAAACACCGATCCCCTCTGACCCCCTCCCCCAGCGCCTGGAGCCCCCTTCTCCTCTCAGGCTCTCTGCACTTGACTCCTCGTATGAGTGGAGTCATGGAGCATTTGTCTCCACATTTTTTAGCTTTCCAAAAATTAGAATGAGGACAGACATATAGGAGGGACATTACTCTCCTCTTTAATGGCTTCGTTTTTTAAACCACCCCCACCCCATCCTAGAAAGCGGAGGTGAGCAGGGGCAGGGCACCGTGGGAGTGAAGCTGCCGAGGGTGGTCCAGCACCCACCTGACCAGAAGTCCTATTTCTTCACACGAGATGACACCCTGCCCACAGCAGAGCGTGCAGTCCCTCGGGAGATGAGTAGATGTTCCATTTTAGGCCTCCTGGGGTTGCTCAAATGTGTCATACTGAGGTAGAAGTTAAGGTGAGGCGGCAGCCAGGGGCCCTGCCTTGTTGTGTGGTCCAGACCAGGAGGGCTCCCGGAGAGGAAACATTCTCCTCCACGCCCAGCCCAAGTGGAAGAGGATGTCCGAGCTGAAGCTCCTGGTGCAGACGGTGCCGAGCAGCCTCCCGCCTCCCCGAGCCTGGGCGCCCTGCAGCCCCCAGTCCCGGGGAGGGTCGCCCCGCAGGCTTATTCAGGTCAGGACAAAGCACCCTACCCCCCGGCTGTTGAGACAGAGGTAATGGGCCCAGGCCCGGCACAGGATCAGAGTCTCCTGGGGAGCTTGTAGAAACCTGTATCCACAGGCCCTACCCTGAGGACCTGCGTCTGGGCCTCTGGACGCGGGTGCAGGCGTGTGTGTTTCTGAAGTGCTCAGCAGGTGACTAGGATGAGGCCAGTCCGGTGGGGCCGGGAGCCCCCGCGGACTTGCCAGGGCTCCAGCCCACGGCCTCTGGGTTTCATTTTGGAATTACTGTCCCCCGTCTAGTTGTCTCACCGGCATAGATGAGGGTGCAGCGTCCTACCCCTTTGTACTGTCTGAGGGTCCTCGTTTCCTGTAGTTGTGGGCTGGGGGGGGGGGCTCCAAGTGACAGCAGAGAGAAACAGTGCCCCATCCTTCCAGCAGAAGCGCCTCCAGGCTGAGCCATGGTGTGTTCCAACGCCCCTGGCCATGCCCAGAACAGCCGCAGGTCTCTGACTCTCTAGGAGATGCTGACCTCTGGGGTCTGTCACTGAGGCGGGAAGACTCTGGGGTTTCTACTTTCTGAGGCTAGGTATGCCCAGGTTGGGAAGAGCCACCCTTCTTTGCAGTCAGCCGACTTGGCTTGCAAGCACGCGCCTTCTTTCTTTCTTCAGCAAGATCACCTCTTGGGTAGACCGAGGGGTCAGTTTTTCTGATGCAACCGGTTAATCTCCCCAAGTCCCAGCCTCAGTGAGCCTCCGGCTGAGCAGTGGGTTGAAATGGACTCCATTGCTTCCCACCATCCAGGAATGCGGCGGGCGGCACTTCTGCTCCTGGTGGGTAGGAGCTGAAAAGGGGGTCAGCCTGGCACTGGACGCATACAGTCACTTGCAGGCTTGCGGTGCACAGCCCTCTCGTAGTTAATGCAGGGGTGATCCCAGCCCCTCTTAGGACGCCCAGACCCACTCTGGGCAGAAGCAACAGCTCCTCCATCAGCTACTGTGATTAGCACGAGGTCCCTGGGACTCCTAGCATGTGCTCCAATCCCCGGTGCCCAGGGCAGGAGACCCCGGTGTCTGCAAGCCGGCAAGTCTCAGAGGGGCTGTACAGACTCATCCTGCCCGTGGCTCCCTGCTATTTAATCTCTTCTTGTTTTCTTTCCACACAGGATTCCGTTGGTGAACCTGTAAAAAAAATAAATAAATAAAAATTAAAAAAAAAATTAAAACACACACACACACACACACACACACACACACACACACAAAACTTAAAACTAAACTCTCTACGGGGAGGGTCCCCATACCTACCGCTTCCGTTTGCCGGTGGGACGCTCAAAGAGCAGGACGCTATAGGCCAAATATATTTTTATAAAAATGCTCACGCCTATGGGGGACTGCCTTCTGCCAGAGTTGTCTTTGGAGAGCAGAAAGAAGAAAAGCAAGAAAGAAGCTGGAGACAGAGAAGAAAGGCCAGCAGGAAGCACCTGGAGCCTGGGATTTGAACTGATTCTGAACCTTTGCCAATAATACCATTATGTGCCATGTACTGACCCGAAGGACTTGGTGACCAAGGCGAAGCCAAGCGAACCACGCGTAGAAATCTTACCGAAAACAGTGGGTGGGAATCTTCCAATAGAGTCGCTATTTCTGGTTAATATACATATATAAATATATAAATACACACAGACACACACACACACTTTTTTTGTACTGTAGCAATTTTTGAAGATCTTCAATGTTCCTTTTTAAAAAAAAATGTTATCGGTTACAGAATCTGATTTATTTAACATGCTTAGTACGAACAGAATAAACTGGTGTTTTCTACTTTGGCAACATACCGCGCACACAGGAACACACGCGCACACACACACACACACACATGCATATATATGCATATGTTGGAAATGCAGTTCCACGAGTGAGCATATTCCTTCTGGTGACCTGGTATCCCATGGCCATCCATCCCGGGGACAGCCTGGACCCACGCAAAGAGACCCCTCAATGACACATCCTGCATTCGCTGGTATCTGGTGAGTGGCACTAAATGTATACTTTATTATCTTGGGCCAGAATTAAGAATGCCATGGTTTTATATACATACATATATATAGAGAGAGAGACACATAAGTACGATCTTTTTTTTTTTTTTTCATTTAATCGTTTGAAGGAGCTACCTAACAGCCACGCACACATTTATATAGCCGGCTGCTTACAAATGGGGCTGAGCGTCAGCTTGGGTGGGTGGTGGATTCTTGACCATCTTTGTGTTCTACAAGCATAGACCGAATTAAAGAAAGTTTTCCAGTTCCAAAAATTAAAGGAATATATCCTTATAATGTGTGTGCGTATGTCAGAACAGAACTCAAAAATACACAAGGGCCCCCGTTCGTTTGAGAATGAGAAATAATTCCGCGTGCAAAGGATCCAGGCTACTCCCACGGGAGCTGTGCCCTATAGTGGGTTCCACATTTGTCTCACACACGTTGCTGGACAAGTCGCTGCTCTTTCTAGAACCCAAGCCTGGCTTTGAATCTTGGTGGGGACTGCAGCAAAGATGCTGTCTCTCGCTGGTGCTGGTTGGTCAACATCTGTGTTTTTGCCATCAAGAATCCTACAGTGGGGTTTTCCGGTGGAAATAGGGGCTCGAGGCTGAAGCCTCGGGACAGGAAATCCCAACCACACATACTTCATTAGAAATGCTGCCATGTCTGGGGCGGGCAGTTCCCTCCCAATCCCGGCCACATTATGGCGCCCTGGTGCCCCATCCTGCCGTGTATAGGGGGCACTGTGAGGGATGAGAGGCTCCGTCGGACGCTGTTTTCTCCTCACAGGGATCCCAGATTAGGTGCTTGTGGCCTGCCTTCTATGAATGGCCCACGTGTGACTTTGATTTCACCAGGAGGGTGTGGGAGCCCATCTCGTGAAATGCCCTGCAGACCATGTCAAAAGGTTGAAGGTCGGGTGGGCAGCAAACCTTGTGCCCACTGACTGGCCAGGTTGGTGACCTCTTTCTTCCATCGGGCTCAGTCTCCCTCTACAACACCTTTAAAACATAGTTCTGCGCCTCTTGGGATCTGGGAGACCAAAGCGATGCCAGGGAAGGAAGAAACTGTAGTGCTAGGTCTGTGTTGTTTGGAATTGCTCGCCACATGAGAAAGTCCGATTTTTGGTTTGGGTTTTGGTTTTGTCATTTCCCCCCCCCAAAGCTTCGGCACGTGTAGAGACGGCACACGCCTGCCACTGGCGTTGCCAGGTTCCTGGGGCTCACCTGCATGGCGCTGGAAGGCACACTTCTCTCCGCCCATCACCCCGCTCATCCATCTCATTACCTTAGTGTTTTTGGAGGTGGCGCGGGGGCCTTCCTGACTCAGGTGGGCACAGCTTGGTGAGTGCAAGGCAAGGGCTGTCCATGCCCGCCGGGGCAACGGAAGCTACTCTCTGCCCTCCGACACCCTGAGCTCCAGGGAGCCCGAGTGAGAAGGAGGTGATGGCAGGGGGCCTATTTGCTCACCGACAGCAGGAACCCGGGATTCCTGATGATGCCACAATTTGGCATCCACCCCTCCCATCCGACTGCTGCTCAGCCCCTTCCTCGGACCTCGGGCTGCACTCCCTACACCTGAACTCTTTCCAGAGCACCATGTGATGCTGAGCTTTCGAAGGAAGCTTAAAATAACAGAGCCCCCCAGACACACAGAGCCCCGCTGGGCATGTGCGCAGGGCAGGGCCGGGCGCCACACACGTTTGCACGTTCCCCACCAGGAAGTCTGCTCTGAGCTGAGATCTGTCAAGACAAATCCACCTCGGGGAAGGCTACTGTCTCAGGATGATTGAGGGAATGTGTGTAGGGATTTTAGCTTTTAAACTGTCACCTGGAAACGTGGAAGCATCATCTCTGTACAGGGGATGATAAAGGAAAGCGAGCAGGCTTAGGAATTCAGTTCTGCCCGTGAGAACGTCTATAAGGTGAGACTGGGCAGGCGTTTCCGGAGTGAGGCCCTGGGCACGCAGGTCCGGGCATTCTGTGTGTCCATGTGGAGGCTGTGTCCCGGCCATCTGTCCGCAGTCCGGGGCCACGCTCTGCTTTGGCCTCTGCTCTCCTCAGCCTCCCTCCATCTGCCGGGTCCTCACGTTTGCTGTAGATTTTTTTGTCCCTCAACAGAAGCACTCAGAGGAAGAGCATTATAGTTTGGTAAGTCCCCCAATTTTTGTCCACCTCCATCTCATCCCTTCAGTGACTGAAATCCATGGTTGTGGCCCCTGCCACACACAGACCACTGCCCATCTTCTACCGTGAAAACTTTTGGAACAATTAGGCTGGGTGTTGGGGACTCTGCTGTCCAGTCCAGCCTGTTTCTAGGCTTAATTACTTCTAATCTTTGTGCATTTGTCATTTTTATCTGGTTGAAATAATGGGTGTAATTACTCTGTTGACAAGTTCTGAGTGCCTAGGGGAAGGGGCTCCAGGCTCGGCCGGGAAGTCTTCCTGGGCATTCCCCACTGGGCTCGGCTTCCAGCAGCATCCAGGGCAAAGCCGGGCCGTGTGCCCACCGCATCTTCCTCCTCGGTTGCAGCCTGCTCACACTCAGTGTGGAAGTGTGGGGACCCCTCGGGCATGTTGGAGGGCTGTTAGTCTCCATAGTCGGTGTCCTTCCTGTGTGGGAAGTAAACACCTCTTAGGAAGCCTTGGTTTCTCCCAAGTATTTCTGGTCCTTCCCCATCCTGAGTTGGGTGGACATCTCTTGCTGCATTTGACTAGATGTTTATCTCAGCCCTCCAGGTAGATGTTTATCTCAGTTCTTCATGGAGCATTTGAAACTCAGAAGCCTGGACTTATCAGCAAATCCCACCAACTCTGAATTTGACCCCTAGGAATTCAGTAGTTACCCCGTGACCTTGACGTCTTTGAGCACTCTTCCTTCTCACAGATACATTGCTCTTTCTCAGCCACATTTCAGCCTCAGGCAGAATCTTCTGTATAGGCTTTTTAGTCTTCAGGAATTTTGTGTGAGGATGTCCATTCCCATTTGTCATATTAAGAAAAGCACATAATGGAGAATTGACCCTTTTGCCTTGTAAGGTCTCCATGTGACTCTTACTGCCCAAGGAGTTACTCCACCTTTTTTTTGCTTCTTCTCCCAGATGGTCCAGTATCATCAGCAGCTCAGGAAGCTGGGCTGACCCCAGTCTCTTGGGAGATAAGACGAGGAGCCAGGGCTGGGACCTGCAGCCCTGTCAGGTCTGGTTGGATCTTCCCATGACTTTCATCTCAGCGCATGGCTTCAGTACATACCTTTCTTTGTCCATACTGTGACACCATCATGTCTCAACAGGGAGGTCCCAGCATGAGTGAGTGTCAGCACTCCCTCGAGGTGTCTGCTCCCCGCCCTGTCTCCACCGAGTCACCCCACACATCACAGTGGGGAAGGGCGCTGTGGTCATTCTTCTTTCACTGCATGAGTCCCTTCAGAAGACACTACTCACAGATGCAGTTGGAAGAGAAGCGATTCTTTGTGGCTTGCCAGAACTTGCCATTCATCTGCTCATGCCAAGACTTGAACTCCTGTCACGTTGGCCACATGGTCCTGCCCTCATGGGTTTTACTTTCTACTCTAGGAGGAGGCAGATAATTAACATAGAAGCTAAAAACAGTGATTTCCAGAGAGAGGGATAAGTGATAGGAAGAGAATGGGGCAAAGTGATGGCAGGAAGAGAAGAGAGGGCTGTGCGCATCTCCTGGGAACTGTCAGTTGCTCAACGAGGGCTGGCCTGAGGTTGAAGAGAATAAGGAAGCCTTGCTCCTACCTCCCGGCTGAAAATGCAGTGCAGTGCCAAGGAGGAGATGCCCCAGTCATTACAAACCATCCGCCTTGTTTCCCACCAAACCCCTCGTCATTCTAGACAGGAGTGGCCCTGCAGGGGAGGCAGGGAGGCGAGGCGATGAACTTCTCTCTTCCTCGAGTGCTGCCTCTCTCCATGGACCCCTTCCCGTGCACATACATACATTGTCGAGTCTTAGCTAGGTCAACCAATTCTCAAGGAAGACTTGGGAATCCAAGGACAGAGACACAGCCCACAGGGCCCTGGGAGCCCCAGGGAGAGTCATCCCTCCTGGTAAAGAAGAGAAGGCAGCTGCCTTTTCCAAAGCTCACCCTCAATACTGATCACACTTAGCAACGTACTTCTTAAACAACATCTGCTTTTAAGTAAGCAGATACTCCAAAACACACCATGATTCATGTAATTTTGGAATGGTTATTTTGGTGCAGTTTGTCAATTTGCTATGCCATACTGTTTTTTGATCGTTTGTTTGTTTTCCAATGTAAATAGCACAGCCCACATAAATGAGCAAAATTCTCACCATCTGAGTTTTTGATTATTCTTCCTGACTTATTTTACATCGATGTGCTTCCGGCTATGAAGACAAACTTGCTCTTCATCCCCTGCTCTGAGCCAAGATTTGTGTGTTAGTTACACTCAGCACAATTCGTGGGGTTTTGGCGAGGTCTTAAATAGCTGTTTGATATTTTGAAATATGCTACCAGCCCTTCCTTCCGAAAAGTGTGGAGCATGGTTGTGCATAGTTTTGCCTTTCTGGGGTTAGCGTTTGCATTCGAGTGTAAGGAGTGGGTAAATAGAGGTGTAGGCAAAGAACCATCATTGTTTAGATCACCCCAGCCATCAAGCCAACAGAAATAGATTTCTTTTTGAACTCAAATGATTCTAGAAAGATTTCAACCAGCAAACACAAGATAGCCAATTTCTGGAATTCAGACTGGTCACCGTGTGAGCAGGCAATCCCTGGCTAGGAATTCAACTCTGCACATTCTCCCCTCCACTCCATTTCGCTTTGGCTGGAGGGGGCTAAACATAGAGGCTGCAGCAGGAGCTGCAAGAGGACAGATGCTTGTCATGGGCTCTTTAAGGGAGTAGTGCACGGACAGCAAGGGCGTGGTGAGGGGCTTCTCTCCATGGATTTTCAGACACCATGCCAGTGACAGGTCTACACCCCACCCTTGTAAGTGCACAGCCCATGGCCAGTTGTAAAGGCAACTGAAGAGAATAGTCAACTTGGTTATAATATATGTCTGTGTTGGAGCTAGAATGCTAAAACAAATCTTTTGAGTAGCTCCATTGTATGTCCCACTTGATGGATTCCTTGCTAAATGCTCCAAGAGTTAGTGTGCATAGACTCAAGAGAATAGTTTTGAATGAATCCATAAATCTAAGTCATGTATGGGACAACCTCAGCTTAAGAGACATGGTTTAAACTGACCAACCTTGCATATCTGGGACGTATAGGTTTATGAGAACTTGGGGTTGGGGCAGTTTAAACAGCTAGTGAGTAGGGGGGTGAGGGTCAGTGAATGTATAAATAGTCATGTTATCTCTTCTGTGTAGGGTAGAATCAGAACACACATATACCATGAATAGTGTAAATTAAATAGGTTAATATAATAAGCCTAGAGAGTTGCTAAGACATCCCCTGGGGCTGAGTTCACTCTTGCTAATATCTTGAATCTCACAGTAAAACATCTGCTGAGTAATATGTGGTGGGAATGATGCAGAGGATCGGATTGTAGGAAATTCTGTTTGAAAGTTAATTAGGTTTGTCCCAAGTGGTCTCTCTCTTAAAATAGGATCCCCTGGAGACCTGGATTTTCACACAAAATCAACATGTAAATATCTGCAACACCAAATAACAAATCCCTACAAGCTTCATTCTTATGTGGACATTAACTCAGCTGATCACACTGTCTAGATTTTGTCAAATTTCTGAAATTCTGCAATAAAATGCTTTAGTGTTGATGCTTATAGCTTTTGGGTTGGCAACTGTCCTTCATTTGTCAGTTCATCCCAGTCTTGCTGAATCTGGCAAATTATTGCTTCCAGAGAATCGGGGGGTACTTTAGCCTTGGGAGAAGCAAGAACACTATGCAGTACTAACATCTACTTTTGGGCACCATCGTGTACCATGAAGACTTGTAGCTACAAAAGTCTAGGAAGGGGGAACCCTCTGAGGGACCCTCGTATAATTATTTCAAATCATTATGCAGGGAACCATAAAGGCAGACATATACCACCCTCCTGGGCCACTGTCCCATTTCTAAGACAACCATGTGTCCTTCACTCTGTAACCATTGCAAGCCAAAAGGGCCAATTTCAAAATCATTGTAACATCCAACCTCCATTTCCAAACTCTGAGAGACCATCAGGAGTAGGCAAGAGGGGCTTTGCTGAAGTCGTAGCTGCTGAAATCCACGGAAGGGTGTGACAGCAAGCCCATAGTACTGTTCCTGGCCAGGTTTTGTGAAGCACCACTGCCACCAGAAGGGACCCTCCCCATCTGCCTCCAAAGTCTATTTTGGTCTGGGAGCTCCACTCTGCATTTTCCTGTCTTATGCATATAGATTTCTAATATGTTATGTGAGGGCTTACAACTTAAGGTCTATAAAGCAACAGGAGTGTTTTCCTTGATGAGTTTACAGCAGGAAAACACGAACTTAACATGGAATTCCTGGAGAGGACAGGTCTAAGGTGCTCTTAGGTACTACGCCACTTCTGCATAGAAGCCCAGCTATTCTCCTGGTGAAGGGCATTAAAGACAGGGATGGGCAGCTGGTTTTGAAAAGTCAGCTGGCATAGCAGATCCCACATTTGGTCACACACTCCTTGAACTGAACTGTCATGACCTACAGACACTTTAAAAAAATAGGCCTTTTGTTTGCTTTTCACTGCATTTGGATTGCTTCCTCAGAAGGGTGAAAGGTCCTTAACAAAGTTGGTCCTCAGTCAGCTGACCAGAGAATAGATCCTTAAAGATGAATTCCCAGCCCAAGATGACATGGAATGGCTTGAGGTTCAGCGAATGTTTCAGAGACACGCCCCACCCCGTGTTTGTTCTGCTCGGTGGGAAGACAGAACAACATCCATGGTATCCGTTGCTCCCTGAAACCCTCACCAGTCATGGTGAAAGGGACATGTGGGAACTTGTGAAGTTTTGGAATGAAAAAGAGATTTGGGGGAAACATGTGACCAGCTTTGGGCTGCAGGTAATTGTTTTCTTAAAGACTAGAGTTTTGTTTTGTTTTCCCTTTCTTCTGGCAGCCCTGTTTGGATCATTTCCTTCTCCCACCTTCCCTGCAAAAGCAAGATGGCGGGTGCTGGAGCCCAGAACTCGGTTACCCTTCAGTTAAAATGACTCAAATGAATAGCAGAACAGTAACAACAAAGCCTTCCCTGAGCTTTAACAGCCTCAACTTGTCATTTAAGTTGTTTAAGTTTACTTAACTTTGGATTGAGGTATGGATCAGCAAGAGATTAAGTCTCCCTACACATGTTATTGATCAGGACTCTTCTCAAACACGAGTTAGACCCAGAAGTGTTAAACTGGACATTGGAGGAAGCATGGATCATATTTTTAAATTATTTTTACATTTTTTTTCCCAGAAGGAGTAAATGTTTACTGCAAAACATTTAGAAACTATCAATAACCAAAAGGAAGGGAAATATCTGAAACCCTTCAACTGTTGTTTCATTTAATGGGAAACAGTTTGTTCAACGCTGAACCGGTGGGGACCAGTGGCAGAGATCTGTCCACGGTTGCACAGTCGAGTCAACAAATCTGGCTCCTATATATGTTTTATACAAAAAAATCGAATTAGCTTTTGAATGCCTCTTTGCCGGTTTAACTTGTCACTGACTAAACTCACCATCGATCATTAGAATGCCACTAGGAAAGGAAAAGGCAGTCAACCATTTGGATGTTTTGCTTTCAAGTCATTGGGCACACCTGGGCATTAGGGTGGCGTAAAACAGAATACCCAGAGAAACATCCAGATTATTGGCTGGATTTTTCACATGGGGCATCTATGTGACACACGTCTGGGAAACAGAGGGATCCATTTCCATTTCCCACATTCCTAGTGCATCTGAATAACACTTGAATTTGCCAGGTCTAGTTACATACGTTTAAAGATGGGCCCATCTCTCTCCTCCTCCTCCCCAGCTCACCCATGGAACTGGAAAATCCACAGACCATGAACCTGAACCACAGGACGAGAAATTAAATGCTGATGGCCACAGTGGCCTATTTTCACAGGTTTTAAGTTAAATGTTGTAGAACTTTATTTTTTCCCCTTTCCTCATGTATAGTAAATCTGGGTTTATTTTGATTTTCCTAAATTATTTTCTGATACAATAAACTGTTAACTGTTTATTTATACTTTTACATGGAGCACTTGTTATTTTTCAACAGCAAAACAGAAGCATCTCTGTTTAAGTGTTATACATATATCTATACCACAGCTGTCCTTATAGACATATTTATATGCCATCTTCTTGAAAGTTAAACTATTGTAGTTTACTGTTGTGTTTTTCTTTAAATGCATACCATAATCATGTTAATAAACAGAAATGACATGATATATTTGAGTGGGGGTGGGGGGCTGGGTGTGATTTCCATACAGGTGAACTTTTATTCCAGATTTTTTTAAGTTGTTTCTGTATCTCAAAGCTATGTATTTGGAAAACATTGTACATGCAACACCTATATTAACTTTCCTGTGTATATTTAGTACTCTGATGTTGCTATTAAAAAAAACATAATATGGAAAAAAATGAGAAAAGAATTGCCATGAGTTGAGGCCATGACCTCAAAAGGGCTTTTTTAAAAAAAAATATTATTTGTTCATTTATTTTTTTTAACAATATTATCTGAGACCAACTCTAAGAATATGGGCATTCGTGTTTCTATGCCATAGTTCACAGATTCTAAAATCTCCACCCTGGATCTGCATTATTTTCAAGACAAAGCTTTCCTACTTCAACGAGTAAGAAAACATTTCCGGATCTCCATGTGTGGGCCCTGGGGTTGGGTATAACTGAGTCTGGACCAACGGAGACCGTCCCACAGTGTTGTGCTTGAGACCCCAAGCATCTGCAAGAGCAGGCTTGGGCATTTCCATTGCACTCTTATGAACGTTTTGAGTCCAGCTCACATCTGCAGAGTTTCCTGCAGAAGAAACCACCTCCTAGGGAAAAGATGGACCCAAAGCTTATAATTGTGTGCCTATGCTGAGGCAAGAAATTCCAAGGGGCCTCCATTATTGGAGCCAGGGGATACATGGAACGCACAGAATTTACAGAGGGCGGAAAACAGGTTCAGATGAGGTTATATATATGTGAGTAAGGATCCTGCAGCCAGCACAACAGTCCTTAACCACAGGCAATTTTGGTCCCCAGGGATGCCCCTAGACCAGCTGACACTAAGGCTGAGTCTAAGAAAGCAAGAACAATAAGGCCTTCTTTTCAGTAAAGCTATGCTCCTCAGCCCCATTGCATTCTACATCTGCTAAGCACCTTTGGCCATGTCTGGTGTATTTTCCACATATTCGGAATTATTTGAACATATGAACATACCACGAAAGTCATACACATCATCGATTGTCCCATTTAATGGATGGGACAGACCAAGGCACCATGAGGGCACATAGCTTGTGAACCGCCTCTAGCCCAGGATGGGTGGGGCTACACTGGACCCTGCACCTCACCTGGTCCACCCCTATTCAACCGCAACCTCACCCAACCCCACCCTCCAGAGAAACGTGTCTAAGACATGATTAACCCATTGCTAAGTTTTCTGGTTCTCTTTTTTGGGTGAAGCCATTGCGAAGGCCAAGGACAAGCCCCAGAAAGACAAGAAGGATGGAGCTGGGAGTCATGGCCCTAGGGATCAGTCAACACAAAAGAGCTGATGTGCACATCAGGACCTCAGCCAAAGGTCTGCAGAGCTGCAGAAAGAAGGTCTAAATGATCTTTTCTTAAAAGGAAAACATTTAAAGATGCAGATGGGCAAAAAATTGAAAGCATTCCTTGCAACTAGGGTTGAGCATTATTTACCCCTAATTAGCTCAGGAAAGCAAGTGGCACTCTGTCTCCCGCCCCCACCCCATAACCACTGCAGAATCAATGGACAATTTACGTGTTGCTTTCTCCAGCACACAGGACCCATGGTGACACACAAGCTTCCTTTTTGTCTTAGCTTGAAGTGGTGCCTTTGTCTTTGCTTCTCATGCACACCCCAGGAGCTTCCATTTGTTTCTGAAGCTGTGAGCTGGCAGATGGTTGAAGTGACCACGGGCTCCCCGGGGAAAACCTCTCCTGAATCAGTGATGGGCTTAATGCCCTGAGACACACTGATGAATGGGATACATAACTGTCTTTAACAAGCAGAAAAACAATACCACTTTGGTCATTTAATTGATTTAAACAAATCAACAGCCTGGATACCATTAAAATAAACTCAATTTGCTCACCAGTGAGGGGGGAAATTGGGATTCTAATATCCATTTACTAGTGCATAGAGCTCTTGCTTTTGAACTGAAGCCAAGAAAATAAATAGGGGGACCCAAAATGGCTGAATGAATTTGGCAGAGTCGACTGTGATGGTTTTCCAAATATACAAACACAGCAGAAGCCTCCTGGTGCTGGACAATGGCTAGAGAGGCTTCCCTCCAGTCGCAGGGAAGATGGACTGAGCATCCCAGGGATGTGGCGTGTTACACAGGATCTCATTAGCAAGTGTCCCCACCAACTCTGGACCAAGAAGGCAAGAACATAGGTTTGAGGGAAGCTGGGAATCTCCATGTCATTTCCCGGAAGAGAAAGCCAGTTCAGGAGTCTTCACAATCAAAGGTGTGTGTTGGGTCTGCTACAAAACCAGCCAAAGGAATGGCCCAGGCTGAGAAAGACTGCAGGCTTCTAGATCCCACAGCCCACAGGGGCTCTCTAGTTCGTGCATTAGCTTCAGAAGCAAGAGCACGGGGTTTAAGAAAGTGTGATAGGCTCCTTTAGGACAGTGTTCTCATCGAGGGCAGACTTTGCTCCCCGCTACAACCCCCTGGGAGACATCTGGCATTGGTTGTCACTGCAGCTGTGGAGGGGGGGTGTGCTGGCATCTGGCATGTAAAGCCCAAGGATGCTGCTACACCTCCATCATGCACAGGACAGTGCCCCCCCCAGCAAAGAATGATTGGGCCCCAAATGGGAACAGTGCCTACATCGAGAAACCCTGATTTAGGGGAATTATGGTTTGCCTCCCTTCTGCAGAGGGTAATTTCAAATAGACTGGATGTTGGTCATTCAAGACATCTGGTCTACCACGGTTGGCTCCCAGGACTGACCCATGCTGAATATTCCCTAAAACAGCAACTTGGTCAGGAGGCAGTCAAGGCATCCCCAGAAGTGAAGCATAGGTTCCCTTTCCCCTGTTTTGTTTTGTTGTTGTTTGGTTTGGTTTTGGGTTTTGATTTTTAACCTAGATTATTGGTTTGCTGTGACTGCTGGGACAAAGTACCACAAACTGGGGGGCCTAGAACAACAGGACATTAGAGTCTTTTAGTTCTGGAGGCCAGAAGTCCAGAATCAAGGGATGAGCAGGACTGTGCTCCCTCAGAACGTTCTGGGGAAGCATCTGTCCCCGGCCTCTCTCCTGGCTTCTGGTCTTTCTTTGGCTTGTGGCAGCAGAACTCCAATCTTCCTCTGGCGTTCTCCCCTGTGTGTACGTGTGTGTATGTGTGTGTGTGTGTGTGTGTGTGTGTGTGTCCAAATTTCCCCTTTTCATTAGGACTCCAGTCATTTTGGTTTAGGGCCCCACTCCAATATGACCTCATCTTAACTTGCTATAGCTACAGTACCCCTATTTCCAAATAAGGTCTCCTTGTGACCTACTGGAGACTAGGACTTGACCATGTGACATAATTCAGCCCAGAGCATCAGGGAGTCAGAGGGAGATGCCATCACTAGTCTGAAATCTGTGCTCCCTTTCCTTGTTTTGTATCTGCCCTAAGAAAGAGTAGGGGGGCTGGCAGGTGAATCCAGAAAGAGGTTCAAGTTCCTTCTCCTCCCCATGTGAGGCTAGGGGCTGGTCCAGGGAAGACTGGAGCAGTGGTGGCACCACCTTTTCCTTCTGCGGCAGCTGGGTTTCTAGCTGGAGGCCCAGCTGGGCTTCAGAAGGAGACACAACTTCCTTTTTAAAGTAACTGTCCCCAGAATAGTGTTTTGGTTTTGGTTTCAGGTTGCCAGACAAAGGTGAAGCAGCTGCCACGGTTATATGCTGTCATAAAACTTAGAAAAAATGGTAACTCTGAATACATCATTCTGCACAGGGAGCAGCTGCCAATGCAGAGATGTGCCTTTTTTTCCCCGTGTTTGCATCTGTGATTCCTTATTCTCACTTCATCCCTGATGTTTGGAGCTCCCTATTCTGCTCCTGCATGCTCCACCCTGCAGCATCACAGCGTACCCCATTAGGATCTGCTGCACTGATCAAGAAGGAGGCAAACACTTTTGTCGACTTGGCCTGTGATCCAGTGAGCTCTTCCCCACATTTTCCCCAAGAGAGTCTGGATATGGAAAGGACCCTCTCCTCTCGGATCTGTCCAGACCCTGTGCTTTGTGCTCCCTCTTCACCACATCTCTTTGTATTTCCTAACTGTCAGGCTTTGAACTTGGCCGAAATGATGCAGCCAAATCTCTGGCCTTCTGAGCTGCGTTCTCCAGGCTTGCAGGGTTTGGGGAGTGACGTTGGAGGTGCCAGAGCCAGAGGCAGGGGCAAGATGGTACAGAGGAAGCTGCATCCCAGCCGCGACACAGAGTGAGTCTATACTTGAGCTGCTCTGGCTCTTGCCCCTCTGCTCCATCACTCATCTGGGAGGCCCCCAGAGCTCTCCTTGGTGCTGGGGAGATGTTAGGGTTGGTTCACTTGTTCTCTTTGGCTTGGTAACGCATCTTGACAAGAACCAGCTGTGTGGACATCCAGCTAATTGTTGTTGAGTCAATCACCCAGAGTGTGGTCACTGACAACACTTCCACACAAACAAGAACTTCTGAAAAATTACTAGATAATGAGTTTTTGATAATGACACTACATGAGCTATAGACATGGGCTAGATCTTCCTAGGAACACAAAGCAGCTCCAATGGGTCTCATTAATACCAGCAGGCTTGGTGGGGCTTGTCATCACCAAAAGCAGCTGAGTCAGGAGAGCACCCAAGCATTCTGAGAATGCTTCATCCTTGTCTTATGGAAGTCTTTGTTCTGTGTTGAGGTCGTTCAGTCTGTGACCTGGATTATCATGCATCCTCCCTAGTTAGCAAGGGGCCACCATTATACTATATCGCTTTGGGGCATGGAGAAAAAAATAATGAATTGTTATCTTGAGCTTCCCGTGAGAGAAGAAATCACACCACAATTGCCCCCAAGAATGAGGCAGACACCTGATTCCCTAAACCAGACCCCTGCCAAGCTCCCAGACCAGGCACTGTGCATGAGTAATGGCTGGGGTGTGAGTGTCCCTCAGCCCAGGTCCTTATATATGATAACATTATGCAGAAAAGTAATGAGAAGCATTGAAAGGGGCTGCTCACTTTGGGATTGAATTACCGCTTAAATCAAACTGACAGTGGGCAGGGGGCTTGTGGAACGAAATTAAGGAGGAGGCTGTATTTCAGGTGGGAAGGCCTGGGTGCTTTCCAGGAGAGCGGGGCTCCTCTAAATGAAAAACAGCTCTGAGCTCCCCTTCCATTCTCTGTGATTTATCTGAGCCGAAAAGGCTTGTTTGAATGGCTCTGAATGCTATTTTCAAAGAGCAAATGAACATCTCATTCTGGAATCAGTGACACAGGAAACAGACTTGGAAGGATGTGGCACTGGGGGAGAGCATGGGGGGCAGTGGGGAGTTTTGCATTTTCCAAGGAAGCCCCAGCTCAAGTCAGGCTGGAGGGGCGTGTGGAGGGGAGCTCCATGGTCATGGTGGTTGGGAAGTGTGATGCTTTTCTTGGGAATGTCAACAAGCATAGACTTGTCTCCTGTTGGGGGGGTGGCAGGGGTGGTGCATATGGCCAGGGGCCAAGGGGCAAAGGTAAACCAGCCAGGGGAATATGAGAGAGACCATGCCAACTCAGACCCAACCTTTCCCAGTCGGTCCCACTGGCCCCCAGACCACCTCTGTGTTGGACACGTCTTCTCTTCCTGCCTGTCCAACCCAGGTAGCAGATGCTTCACTTACAAATCAGAATTTTCTACTTACTTTTCTGTAAAGGAGGTCAAAGATGAAGTGTCAGTCTTGCTGACTGACAAAAGGCTCTTTCTGACAGTCAAGCCTCTGCCAACCCCCCCAAGGGTGTGGCTCCCAAAGTGAGCAACATCTTGCAATGGTCCCCATTCCCCTTTTGTGTCATGTTATCACGTAGAAGCAAGAAGACACGATGTACCCCGTGGGGCAATGTGCTGGAGGCGTGGAGGGAAAGAAGGAACTGCCTTGAGGCCAGAGGGCATGCAGCCCTCCAAGGAGACCTGAACTTCCCCCTCCTCCTTCATGGTGCCGCCGCAAGAGGGACAGAGCCCTTCCTGACCACAGATCCAGCACTAAGCATACCACTACCACTTCATCGCCTCATTTACCCCTCACAACCACACTAGGAAGGAGGCACTAGTGTCATTCCAGCCTTACAGATGAGGGAACTGAGAGAGAGGTGAGTAACTCATCCACGGTCACACCTGCTGACCTGGACCCAGTGCTCCTACTCTAGCACCTGTCTACTCACCACTCCGCTAAGCCACTTGCCAAGGAAGTCACTCCGGAATGTCACTTGCTGGTGGTGGCTGGGTAGATCCTGCAAAGTCCTCTGGAGGAAAGGTCTTCTTCGACCAACATTCCTGGAGGACTTGTAGGTTCTGGGAAGAAGACTCACTGACAGGAGGGAAACTGAGTCAGATAGAATCCATATGTGAAGTCCAAGACAGTGTGTGCTTCACACACATGAAATTTACAGATAAGTGGGCCTGGGAGACCTGAGGGGTCCAACAGGAGTGAGGATGCCATACCACATCTGTTTGACTCTCTAGGTCACCTGACCAAGATTTGCTAGTGGACCACGGGAGCTAACACCCAATGGGAGAAGGAAGGAAAGAAGGAGCAAGGGGGTAAATTCTCTTTTCTTCCCCCAGTGTGTCTCTGGAGAAGCCTTTCAGGCACCCTCTGGGTTGCCTGAAAAAGCAACCCCACTGTGTGTCTGGGGGAAGCTGTGGCCAGCACAGTAACTCACCACCATCTTGCATTCATTTCCCTTTCACATCACCTCCCTTCCCCCACCCCAAATGATGCACTTCTAGAATCTACCCCCTCCAATAAAAGCATCAGCACTGAAGTCCCCCTCATGCTGGTTTCTAGGGAATCCAAATGAAGATAAAGCCGGGTCTTGGACTGAAAGTATGGCCTCAATGTGTAGGGGGTAAGTGGGAAGGTTTCCCAGCTTAGTGGCAACATGAGAAAACCTGAAGGAGACCCATCTGCTACAGAGGTTTGTCCAGGGTATCATTTCGATGAGGTTATGAAGATAGGTCCGGGCGTTGAAGGATGGATTCAGACATTCACACTTCATTCTGTGGACCAGTTGGACACATTCAATTGTCACACATTGGATCACCTGAACAAGAAGTTCACATTCAGACTAAATGCTCTGGTTTCGGAAGGTGTCCCAGGTAAGCCCTATGTACCCCACTGGGGCAGAATCATTTCTTCAGGTGATGAGGAGCTACTGGAGCTTTGGGCAAAGGGCTTACGAGGACAGCAGAGTTTGGGGAAAATGATGCAGACAGTGGGTTGGAGGGAAATGAGACCCAACCCAGCAGTCAGCCAAGGGAAAAGGCCACCCAAGGCAGAGCCATGACCCAGGGGGAGCGTCCGTGGGAGGAACAGAACATGGAGCTGTCTCCATGGCCATCTGGGATGCTTGCCAGGAAGCTAGCTGTCCATGCTGGAAATGTCCACATGCAAGGCTGCGTCAGGCACAAATCCCAAAGGTGGTGGGGCTGGGTGGGGGTGGAAGATTTTTTGGTATATGATCTTGGAGTAAACAGACACTAGGGATCCAGCCAGGCCCAGAGAGCCCCGTTGTCCCAGACTGCTGCTACCTCTCATCCACCACCCACTGGGACTCATGTCTCTGCCTGGCAGGGGGGTGGCCCAGAGAAGGAAGGGACATGTGCCAGCGAGTAAAGATAGGTCTTGGGATGTGTTTGGCTGAACAGAGATGAGGGGAGCTGGAGCACAGTGTGGGGGCTGCCCAGTGCCGAGGAGGGCAAGGGGGTCACCAAGGCCCCATCACTGGGGAGCCCCGTTCTCCCCACAGGCCATCTGTCTTCCTCAGAATTGGCTCTGCAACCACCCCTCTCTCCATCCCTCCTGCATCATTCTGATCAAGCTGCACCGCCCTTCACCCCATCCATCACTGGCCTGCCCAATCTCTCGCCTCTTCTGCCCATCACAAAGCTGGCCTTAAATATTTCCTGACAAAAATCTCCAGTGGCTCCAAATACCTTTACAGAGCCTCCAAACCCATTCATTTCCTGTCTTTGTGTTAGTCCTGGGAAACAGCTGGGGTTTTGTTTCATCTACTCACCTGGGAATGAACACCCTTGAATGCACTTTTTGCCTAGTAAAGAGCAGTCTCTTGGAAATTAACAACCAGGAGAAGTTATATTTTATTTAGTAAAAAATAAAGCCTGATTATTTTATGGGTGTTTCCTACCTTCCCCACGGTGGTGGCTTCTTACTGCTCAGGTGAAACCAGATTCTCTGGATCTACTTTAATTATTGGTTAGACCTGTGGTTTTCTCCCAAAGCTGTTCTTCTGTCATCTGTGCCAGTCTGAGAGCCAACCAGGGGGAAACTCATCACCAAAAAAGGATTTCTTCTTTCCCCTTTCATTAAGGTTTGGGCTCTGGCTGGTGATGGGTGTAAGAATATCAAACGTCACCAAAAGCATATAAATCGAACTGCCAGGCCCCTGGAGGCCCTGGGCTGGGTGCCTGGGAGAGGGAACCTGCTTCAGCCCTCTTTCCTGGCTATGTGCCAGAAGCACAGGCATGAACTCTGCAGCTCCTTGCCTGTAACCGAGGATTTGGGGCTGAGCACGGAAGGAGCCAGAAGGAGAACCTACCCAAGCAAGACCTTACAACGTCAACTTCTGAAAATATGGTGGGACAATGGCCAAATCAGGGGCATATCTTTTACTGCTGTAACCCGTCTTTTGGCGTCTCATCCATCCCCTGTTTATCTTCAGATAAGGAGGGGCTTTTCCTCTTGTTTCTGACACTGGGGTAAGATAACCCAATGCAGGAGAATCAAGTGAAGGGGTCTCCAAAGCCTGGATGCTTCCCGCCAGTGGGAAGCTGCCCTCATCCCTCAAAAGGCACCAGATTGGACAGGCTGCTCCCTACCTTCCTAGTCTTTTCATCCCCTTCCCTATTCATCTTATGAGGAGGGAACAGTGTCTATCACTGACATGGTAGTACTCAAGGAAGTGGTAGCTGCAGCAGGTGACATCTGCTGAGCATGTACCTCGTGCACACCTCTGGCCTGAATGGGCAGTGCAAGATGAGGTCAGTGGCTTATTGCTACATAACAAGCCACCCCAAACCTAGTGACTTAGCACAAAAACGCTCATTTTATTTTTATCTCTTAAGTCATCTGGGTTAGCTGGGTGGTTGTCCCTCAAGGCCTCTCACCTGGTGGCAGTCAGATGGTGGCTGGACCTGGAATCCTCCAGAATCCTCATTCATATGTCTGGAGCTGAGTTGGGGAGCCCTGAACAGCTGGACCTCCTCTGGCATCTCTCTTTATCTCTGTGTGGTCCCCCTGTGAGCTTTAGTTTCCTCATCTCTAAAATGGTACCAATAATACGAACTATCTTGTGGGATTGTTGTGAAGTTCAAATAAGCAGGTAAACACCTGAGAAATATTAGCTAATATAGTGATAATCATTGTCATTAGCAGGAAGATTTGGGGGCTACAGGAAGTCTTTAGACACTTGATAGCTATTATTGGAATATAAGATAACGCTTGCCTACACAGATTCATAGGGAAGACTGATACCAATGGGCGCAAGCTGTGTAGAAGAAGATTCTGGTGCAATTTGGAACAATAAAATAGTCTGGAAATGGGACAGGCTGCTATGACAAAGATTAAATTCCCAGTTGTAAGTGGGTTCAACACAGCCTATCTGATTATTTACTAGGAAGTGGCAAAGGGACACATGCCCTGAATGGAAGATTAACTAAGTTACTTCTAGGTCTTTTGTAGCTCTGACTTTCTGTAAGTCTCTAAGTCTGTTTTGGGTCCATTGATGGGATCGAGAACCTACAATGTAAACATCACTCTTGTTTAATTATCTGGCCACTCGTTTATTTAGCAAATATGTAACAAGCATCCTGCAGGTACCAGATCCTGTGCCAAGCACTGATGAAAGGAGGTGATTGTAGCAGCACCAGGAATACATGGGGCACACGAGCATCATCCTAGGATCTAACAGAGGACGTAGACAATTATGAAACTGAGAAATAGGAGAAATAATCCCCAGGGAAAGAAACCCAGGGGGAGGACACCAAACCTCATCTGTAGAAGAGATGAAAGGGAAGGCTTTCTGAAGGAAGGAATATCTGATTTGAGAACTGAAGGATGAGTAGATGTTTGGAAACAAAGTATGGCTGGTGGGGGGTGAAGAAGAGTGGTCCAAGAAGAGGGAACAGTATGCGAGAAGATGAGAGAATGTGGTGGAGGGGGTTAATATGGCCCTGCAAGTACCCAGGACATGGGATATGGGGGGGACTGGACATGTTTGAAGAGCCCTGCTGACCACTGTGGGGTCCTCTTGGCCTCCGACATACATGCTATCACCCAGCCACCCCCACAGTCTCATTTAGAAAGCTATTCTGGGGTGGATGAGGACCTGTCCCAGTAAGGATGAAGTAGAAACAGAGAGAAAAGAGTGGATTTAAAGGATCTTTGAGGAAGAACTGGCATGGCTTGAAACTGGAATTGATTTTAAAAAGATGGACAATTAAGTTAATGTTTAAAGATGACCAAGATTTTGAGCTTAGCAGACAAAGGGGAACTAGGAGGGAGAGCAGATGGGAAGGGAAAGATAAGGGGAACATGTGACTCAGAGATGATGGCAGGTCAGGGGATGTCTTCTAGGTAATTAGAGATGAGAAGCCAGACATTTAGGAAAAGGCTGGGCTGGATTTACTGACTCAAGGGTGAGCAGGAAGATAAATCTCTGCTTTCGCCAATCCAGAGTAAATGGTATAAGACTTGTACTCCTATAAGAAGAAACTAGAAAACTGGATGAAACGTATGAAACATTGGAGAACTGGCAGTATAGGACTATAATCTATAAAAGAAGCAACCAGTGAGGTGACTGTTTTCTCCCCAGGGGTACTTCGCCTCCTGTGGCATAGGGAGGAGACTCAAGAAGACGGCAGGCTCACTGAGGTGAGGACAGAGAAGTTGGAATTGGTAGGAGTTCAGAAGTGGAGAGAAGAGAGTCGTGTTGAAACAAAGAGCTCAAGAAATCTGCCTAGAGGTTCTCAGGAGTGTATTGTTAAATACTAAGCAGCAAAGGGTGACATTCTGTAAGACTTCTAAAGAACTACCAAGACCCTGATAAGCAAACATTTTCTGAAATCCACATAGTATTCCTGGAATCCTGAACTCTGGTCAGCCAGAGTGGAGTTGCTTCACATCTGTGACACTCCAGAGAGATTCCAGAGTTATGTCTCATTAGTAAGGCTGAATGGTCATAGATAAAAGGCTACTCCAGACTTGTCCTGTAAGAAATTAAAAACAAGTCCCAAAAGGATCACATTGATCCACAAGTAACCCAACTGCACCTAGAACAAAACTCAGTGTATTCTAAAGGGTAACAAAATGCAGACATTCAACAATGTAATAGTCAAGATGTCTAGCATCCAATAAAAAATTGTTATGTATGTGCAGAAGCAGGATAATGTAACCAATTACATGTAGAAAACATATATAATAGAAACAGATCCAGGACTCACAGAGATGATGGCATTATCAACCAGTCTTTCAAACAGTAATTGTAAATATGCTCAGGGGTATGACAGGGAAATATGAAAATAATGAGACAGTAAAAGATATAAGAAACATAGTAAGTCAAACTTCTAGAAGCTGAAAAATAAAATATCTGAAATAAAAAAAATTCTCTGGATCAGCTTAGCATCAGATTAAATACTTAAGAAGAAAGAATCAGTTAATTTAAAGATACAGAAATAGGAATTATCCAACTGAAACACAGAAAAAGAAGAAAGGTTGAAAAGAACTATAAAAGCTTCAGTGACCTGGAGGGCAAAATCAAGTCTTCTATGTAACATATGTATGATCGGGGTCCCAGAAGGGGATGAAAAAGGGTCAGAAAAATATTTGAAGCAGTAAAGTCTGAAATTTCCTAATATGATAAAACTGTAACCCACGGGTCTAAGCACCCTCACAAATCCAGCACAATAAGCATAAAGCAAACCACACAAAGGCACACTGTCACCCAATTCCTGAAAACCAGTGGCAGAGAAAATCTTAAATATATTCAGAGTTAGGAAAGATATGTCCCATGCAGGGGAACAAAGTGAAGACTTACCACAGATGTCTCATCAAAAACAATGCAAGACAAAAGACGCTGGAATGACAAATTTAAAAGAGGGAAATAGACACTTTTAGAGAAAATGAAAGCTGAGAGAACGTGGGGCCAGTAGGTTCATACTAGAAATGTTCAACGTTTTCAGGCTGAAAGGAAATGATAACAGGGAGACTCAGATCTATACCAGAAATGGTAAATATGTGGGTAAATCTAAAATAAACTCTTTTCATCTTGCCTTTTAAAAAGATACTTTACTGTTTCAGTTGAAAAAAGAAAAACCTGTAGTGTTCTGTGGAGTTTAAACAAATAAAGAAGCAAAACATCTTACAGACTATTATCTTTCATTAATATATGTGCAAAAATCTTTAATTTCAAGAAATCAAACCCAGGGGGTGCCTGGGTGGCTCAGTCGTTAAGCATCTGCCTTTGGCTCAGGTCATGATCCCAGGGTCCTGAGATCAAGCTCCCCATCGGGCTCTCTGTTTGGCGGGAAGCCTGCTTCTCCCTCTCCCACTCCCCCTGCTTGTGTTCCCTCTCTCACTGTCTCTCTGTCAAATAAATAAATAAAGCTTAAAAAAAAAAAAAAAAAGGAATCAAACCCAGGCACATGTAAAGAGGATGACACCACCTGGTGCTCATCCCAGGAAAGAGAGGTTGGCTTAATATTCAAAAATTCGATAGATATTTCACCTATATTGACAGAAAAAAAGAACATGCAATCCTTTCAGTGGGCAAGTAAAAATCTTTTGACAAAATTCAACACTCATAATGTTAAAAACTCTTAGCAAAGTAGAAATAGAAGGAAACATTCTCAACTGATAAAGGGGCTTCCAAGAAAACCCCAACCAACCAAAGTGTATTGTTAACATGAAAACCTGAACATTTACGGGAATGAAGGAATCACGTCCATTCTCACCATTTCTGGTCACTGTTTTACTAGAAGAAGTAACCACACTTACCAAGGTCTCTGAAAACAGAATCAATATACAAAAATCAATTTGGACCTATATTACAACAACAAACAAAGAGGAAACGAAATTCTAAACATGGCTTCACACAAGCAAAATATTTAAGAATATATGTTTATTCATTATAGTTATATATACTTAGCATAGTATATATAGAGTAAACTATACTATAGTATAACACTGCGTACATATACACATGTGTGTGTATATATATATATGATGTAAATATTTGGGAATATATGTATGTTTGCATACATATTTGCAAGAGCTGTCCATTGCCAAACTACCAGACATAATGAAAGAAATAAAACCCACATAAATGGAGAGGAATATCTTGTCCAAAGACTGAAAGACTCCATGTTAAATGTGAATTCTTCCCCAGTCCATCTACAGAGTCAATATAATTCCAATCAAAATTCAAAAAGACTTTTGTTTTTTGAAAGTGACAAACTGATTCTAAACTTCATCTGGAAAATTTTAAAAACCTAGAACAGGCAAAATGATTTTGGAAAAAAAAATAGTATCTTAGTCTGTTGGTGTTGCTATAACAAAATACCGTAAATTGCATGGTTTAAACAACAGAAATGTGTTTCTCACAGTTCTGGGAACTGGGAAGTTCAAGATCACACGGTGTGGGGTGGAAGCAGGGATTGGGGATGGAGGTTGGAGAGAGAGAGAGCTCTCAGGTGAAGGGCAATAGCCCTAACAATCCCCAGAGCCCCACTCTCATGACCTCACCTAAACCTAATTACCTCCCAAAGGCCACACCCCTGAATAACATCATCCCCTTAAGGGTAGGGTTCCAACATATGAATTTGGGGGACAGGACAGAAATATGGATCCATCACAAAGAGCAAAGTGGGAGCCTTACCACGTCTTGATTTCAGTACTTACTATAAAACTTACTATAAAATCAAGACATTGTGGTACAGCCATATGGACAGACATATAAATCAACTTAACAGAATAGAGATTCAAGAAATAAGATCACACTTATAGGGTCAATTAACTTTCAATAAAGGTGTCAAGATAATTTAGTGGAGAAATGGTAGTCTTTCCAAAAACAGTGCTGGAGCAACTGAGCACCCATATGCAAAAAAAAAAAAAAAAAAAAAAATTAGCTTTGATTCTCACTTTACAACATATTCAAAAATTAATATGCAATGGACCAAAGAATTCAAAGTAACAGCTAAAAGTACAAACTTCTGGAATAAAATATAAAACAAATATTTATGATCATGAGGTAAGCAAAGATTTCATAGGACACAGAAGGGTCAAAGCAGAAAAGAAACAGCACTAAACAGGACTTAATTCAATATTTAAAACTTCAGCTTTTCACAAAAAAAAAACCACTCTTAAGAAAATAAAGTTAAGTCACAGACTGGGAGAAAATATCTACAATATATATTGGAAAGAACCCAATAAAAGGCAACAACTTGATTTTTTTTTTAAGATTTTATTTATTTGACCGAGAGCAAGAGAGCACAAGCAGGGGGAGCAGTAGAAGGAGAGGGAGAAGCTGACTTCCCGCCAAGTAGGGAGCCCAATGCAGGGCTCGGTCCCAGCACCCTGGGATCATGACCTGAGCCAAAGGCAGACACTTAACCATCTGAGCCACCCAGGCGCCCCTTGATTTTTTAAAAATAGGCATGATACTTGAACAGATAGACGAGTGGATGGTGAGCACATGAAAAGCTCTCAGCCTCCTTGTCATCAAAAAATGCAAATTAAAATTGGTGAAATGTGGTACAACTTTATACCTCCAGGATGGATAAATTCATCCATGAATATAACCGAGTGTGGTGAGTGTGTGGAGCAACTGGAATGCTCATGCATTGCTCGTCGTACCCAAACACGTAGGAAAATAGTTTGACAGCTTCTCAGGAAGGTCAGCATATACTTGCATAGATCCCAGCACTGCACCCCTAGCCAATTACCCCAGGGCAATGAAGGCATGTCCACCCAGAGACTTAGTCATGCATGTTCATAGCAGCTGTTTTCATAATAGCCGCCGGCAGGAAAACCCAGATGTCTATTAACAGGTGACAGGGCCAGGACACTGTGGTATCTCCACACTAAGGAAAGCTTAGTTGCAAAGGATGCAAGTGCTGATAGACAATGATGTAGATGAGCAAAATAAGGGAAACAAGATAAGAAGCACACATTATGATGATTCCATGTATGTGAAATTCTAGAACAGGCACCAAAAAGCACAAAGCAGATCAGAGTTTGCCTGGTGGGAGGTGCTGGGAGGAGCAAGTTTTACTGCAAGGTGGCCCGAGGCAACTTTTCGCGGTATTGGAATATTCTATATATATATATTTGGTAGTGGTTACACATGCCTACACATTTGTCAAAACTCATCAAAGTCTACACTTAAAACAGGTGTTTTTATTGTTTGCAAATTAACTTCAATAATGTTGGTCTTTTTCTTTTCTTTCTTTTTTTTTTACTGGGACTCAGGGCAATTTTATTTTTAATAATGTTGGTTTTCAAAAGTGTGTGGGATATTCCAGGAACAAGTAGATGGGTGTCAGAAACTCGTGAAATAGCAGACAGTAGCCCGCGGGGCACCTGCAGGAAGGGTAGCATTCTGGTGTTATAATGCGGACAGAAAGACTCGCCAACGCTTCTGAGGAGGTGGTGGAGGTCAGGACAAACAGGCCTTCAGGCAGTGGCTAAGACATCATTTCCTGTATGGTGCGCTGAGGAAGGGTTTTATGCAGGGACTGACATATGGAGACTTGGTTTTCAGGCTCACATCTGGCGTTCGTGTGGATAATAAATTGTAACAGGCCATAATACAGAAGACCAGGCTCTGAAGTCAAATATGAAAATGCATGTTAAATGAGAAGTAAGTGGCTTTGGAAATTGATGTGCTGAGGGGTGAGGGAGAGGCAATACTTTAAAAAATCTATAGGTAAAAAAAATTTTTTTAAAGGTAGATAGCCCATTAAAAAAGAAGTGCAAACATCTTGAACAGTTTACAAAGAAGGATCTATAAATGGCCAGTAAACACAGGAAAAAGTGCACAATATCATTAATCATCAGAGAAATGCGAAAGGAATCCCAGAATATACCCCTTTGCACTTACGTGTTTGGCAAAAATTTGACATTATCTACTGTTTGTTGAGGATGTAGAACAGAAACACACATTAATTGTTCCAGCTACTTTCCAAGCCGTGAGCATTATCTACTGAAATTGAACACACACATTCTCCATGACCTACTGATTTCACACTGGCAGGCATACAGCCCGGTGCATAAACGCACCTGGTCATGTGTACAAGATTGTCCATAGCAACCCTGATTACAATAGCCCCCAACTGGAAACGAGCCAGACTTCCACCAGCAGTAGAACAGATGCATGAAGGGTGGTATATTCTGAAATACTTAAGCAGCAATAAAGATGAATGAAGGTACATCAATACGCATGGATGAATCTCACAAATGTAATGTTGAGTGAAAGAAGCCAGACACAATATACAAATGGCATGGTTCAGTTTATACTGTTTTGCCAGCAGCAGTGAAGCTAAGGTATGGTGTTCAGGGATGCACATTTGGCTGGCTACACTGTAGCAACAGCAACAACAAAAAGCAAGAAGTAGTCATCCTAAAAGTCAAGATAGGAGATGCTCTGTGGAAGGGAGACTTGAGATCTTCCTGGACCAATATTCCATGTCTTGATTTGGATCATGGTTCCGCGGATGTATGCTTTACCACTATTCATTAATCTGAGCAGTGGTGTTTTATGCACCTTTCTTTATGTATATTATATTTCATAACTTAAAAATTTTTAAAGGTCAGCAGAATATGGGGCAGTCACTGAAAACTTCAGATGCACAGGACCACCATGAGCTGCTGCACAGGTTGTGTACTGCACAACACCAGTGGGAACCACTCACACAGACACCAGTATTGCCAAAAGTGAGTCTAGAGAACCCAGGGCCTGGTCTGAGGCCTCTGTAGATGCTTCAGGGGGAAAGAAAGAGAGGCCTGGAGGAGAGACCAAACCCCTCAAGAAGCCAAGCCCAGAGAACCGCCCCTCCTTCCAGGGCTCCCTTCCTGAGTGCTGCCTCCTGTTTCCCCACAAGAACCCACCCCAGCAGCACCTGAATCAGAGCTGCAAGGGGTCCGAGCCCTAGGCCGTCCGCGGGAGGAAGCAAAGGATTTTCTTTGAGAGTGGGGGGGCCTTAAAAGTGACCAAAGGCGTGACCACAGCCTCTCCTGTAAATGGGGACTTGCCATCACCTTGCCAGTCAGGGTCCTCATTTTATGGGGGAGAAAACCGAGGCCCAGAGATGGGATGTCACCTCCTCAGGGTCCAGGGTTTAACCTCAGGCAGTGCCCCCAGGGACCTTCCCATTTCTTATTCTAATTCTGCGGATTAACTCGGCTTAAGGATTCCGGATGGGGAGAAATGCTACCCAGTCAACATATTAGCATGATAATAGGAATTCAGTGTCTGGGGGAAGAGACTCGGGCTACAGGGAAAGGCGGGGAAGCAGCGCTGTGCCTTGGGGCTTCTGGACTCTGCAAGACTGAGAGCAGCCGCTGCCCCCACCCCACAGAAGATGGTACCAAGTAGCAGCTCACGTGTACTGAGCGCTCATGGTGGGTCAGGAGATCCAAGGCTAGGGAGGAACAGCTCCCTTACAAGTGGGGGTTCACTTGGAAACCTCCTGGGGCTCTCCACAGCCATCCTGGGCTACTGGAACCCAGAGCCGAGACCGTGGCATGGGATGCCAAGTCCTTCAGTTAGGAAGGGGCCACAGTGCTTCTGGCCCATGTGGGCCCGAGGCCAGCTGGCTTTATTATGAAAGCGGAGCAAAGAACACAAAAACTCCAACAACAACAAAACCCACCCATCAATCGCCATTGTCCAAACCTAATGATTGTAATTAAAGCAGAGAGGAATGTCTGGGATATTTGAAGCCGAAGTCAAGGTATCATTTTGGGAAATGGAGAGCGGGATCCGGAAGCGGCTGGTAGCAGCCCCAATACGATGTAGCAAATCTTTTCGTAAATAACTGCGGGGACCTCTGTTTCCCAGCACACGTTTCACTTTACTCAGACCCAAGACCAGCTTCCAGCACAGTGCAGAGCCAGGGTGCCATGTAAGGTCCCCAGGTAATGCCCAGGAAGACCAAGGGCTTGAGTGGAGCCCCCCGCCCTCAGTCCCCTGCAGGCTATAGCCATCACCTCATGCTGACTCCTGGGGCCGCATGTGGAGACTTGGAAGTGTCTGGACAGGCCTGCCCCGACCTACTTTGCACTAGGTTTGCACTCACTGCTCCCCCACCCTCCCCAGACACACTCAACAGGGTTTGTGCAAATATACAAGGAGGCCCCCCCATCCCCACCTCCACCCATCCTGAGCACTGGATGCAGATGGCACCCCCAAAGGCTATTAACTGACTCCCCAACTCCACCAGCACCTGGCCTCGGGCAACCTGCCTGAAGGTGTGCTCAAGCATTAATTCATGAGCCCAAGAGAGCCCAGGTAACACAGGCTCCGCCCCAACCTTGCAGCCCAGAGTCCTGGTGCCTCTAGGCTTCTTTCTGCTCCTGATTCTTGTGTTAATACATCTCCCTATTCTTGGGGGACTCACTGAAGGGGCCACTGCCAGTCAGGAGCAGGTAATATCTGTCTGACACCTACTGGGCATAAACGTCAATGCCGCGACGTATTGATGGCTTGGGATTGTTTCCTGTTTGCTCCTGATGGTAACGGTGTTTCTGGAGCTGAGATTGCTGGGGGCTTGCACAGGTGTGTGGAGCGCAGGAGGGTGTGTAGAGGGGTTGTGGGGTATGTGAGGGTGTGGGGTGTGTGTACACACAAGGCGGGTGTGAGTCTGGGTGCAGCAGCAAGAACACGGGTGTGTAGGAGTGTGTGTGCATGCTTGGGCGGGGTGTGTGGCAGTGACTTCTGTCGGTGATGATGTGTCCATGAGCCTGTGGTTGGGGCCACCAAGAGTCTGTCTGTCACTAACAGAGAGGACTGCGGATTGGAGGGCGTGGCACCGGTGGGGGGCGTCAGTGTGCACCTGGGGCATGTGAGGGTGTAGGCTTATATGTGATGTATGGGATGGACGTCGCTAGCATTCAGGTTTGGGGTGTGTGAGACGGTCTCTGCATTCCCACTGGGAGGTTCTTCCTCCTCAGCGCCGAGCTCCCTCCCCTTACACGCCTCCAGCAGAGGAGAGACCAGGTGACAGGTGTGATTTCTTGGGCATTTTTCACCTTCTCACCTGAAGAAGGAACCATGTGTCTCAGTGTCTCACGTGCAGACACACACATGTGCGTGCACACCCACACACAGTCACACATGCCCCACACAGCGTCAGGCAGACGAGAGACAAGACAGTGAGAAATCCCCTCACGGACCCTTCCGGACATCCCCATGGGCACCAGCACAATGCCTGGGGTGTGCACTCCCGTGTGATGCCGAGCAGTCCACTTGCCTCGTCGTGGTTCTGGTTTTTAAGTGCAAAGAACCTGAGTGAAGGTCTGCCCCAAACCCATGGTCCCGGGAAACGGAGCTGGTGGGGATGACGACCGTAACCCAGGAGTGCGCAGCAAACAAGCTCCCCGCGTTGGATGGGCCTGAGTTGGTGGAGTCTCTACAGGGATGCGGTGAATGCACTTGCCCTCCCTGGGACGTAGCGGGGAGAACTGGCCCCCGGTTATGTAGGGAGCTGCTGGCTGCCCCGTTTCTTCTCTTACCCCCTCATCTTCCCCAGGAAAGGACTGTAGCTGGGCAGGTGGCTGCCTCCATCCGTCCTTGCACACAGTGAGGTCATCTGACTCCGTTCAGGCCAGTGGGTGTGAGTGGGAGTGAGCATGCTGCTTCTTTCCCTGAAATGGACCAGCCGTGCCCTCCCCTGGTCCCTCTCTTTCCCAGCTGGCCCCGGGGGTGCCAAGAATTGGTGCCTCCCCCTGACCCACAAGAGGATGCAGACATACCGGCTGGCCATGGATTCCTTACTTCTGAACTAGAACATGAGAGAACATTTCTACCACCATTAGTCTGGTCCCCTAGCTAGAGCACTGCAGACTGTTGTCTAATAAATACAGAAATGGGGGCTGCTATACTTACACCCAGGAGATGCGGACTGACTCAGGGAGGCCCCGGGCCTCGCAGGCCAGGAGGGGCAGCCCATCCGGGCATCCTGCAGGGCCATCTTAGAACACGGGCAACACCAGTGACGGTCAACCACCTGCTGGAGAAGAAGTGGTTGGGAAGAGTCTAGTGGGCAGCTTCCTGTTGGTTTGAGCGAAGTCCAATGAGAGAGGAGCCCAAACAGGTACCAGAGGCCCTGTGGGCAGGTGTGCAGAGAAGGGCCACAGCTCTGCTTGGGGAAGGTGCTCTGCCAGTGCCCACATACCAGGTGCCCAAGTCTCCAGATCCCATGACCTTGCTGGCTTGAGAAAGTCGACGCCTTTGAACCACAGACAGTTGGGTGTATGCGTGGGGGCCTCTGCCTTCCACAAGACTCCCCCATTGATACTTCCTGGCCAGATAGTAGAGCCAGTCCAGCGGGGAGTGGGCAGATTGAGGGCAGCACCCCCCTACCCATATCGACTTGATGGTCTCAAAGAAGCCATCACCGAGAAGAAGATGAGCCAAACACAGAGGCCCCAGAATGAGTAAGGATTGCAGGCTTAAGCCTCGCGCAGGAAGGATGGCTCTGCCTGTGGTTACTCAGACCTAGGACCCGCTGCAAGCCAGTAAGGTTAGAAAACTGGTTTGCTAAATAGAAGGCAACCTTTGTTTGCAAAAGCCATGAGCAATTGAATCTTAAAGCAAGCCCTATCTCCCTGAAAATTCAGCTTTTAAGGAAGCATGGGGAGCCCAGAGGTGAAGCCGAGGCCATGGGCAGTGGATGATGAACTCCCAGAAAGCAAAAACAGGATCTGACCGGCGATCGTGCTTTCTACCCTGGGGACAGGGAAACTTCAGAGTCATCACTGGCCGAGGTGAATCCAAGTTTGGTGGTGCAAGAAACATATATAATTTTAGGACCCTCTTATATTTAAAATACAAATATATATATATGTGTGTGTGTGTGTGTGTATATATATACAAACTTAAATTATGGGATGAATATTTAAAATGAGAAAAAAATCATAATGCCTTTGAAATATTAAAAGACTGACAAATACATTTGCTTTTGGTCTGCATTTTTGGCTTCATTTAGAATACTACTTTTCCTCATATTTGAATCTTGGGTGTAATCCATAAACTGGAAAAAATTGTAAAAATTAGTCAGAAACCAATGCGTCTTGCTGCTGCTATGTTATGTTGAGCGGCATCACTGCAATCAAATTACCCCACGCTGCATAGGTTGAATCACTGCTGGATTTGTATAGTTTTGTCACTGAGACGTTTATTGCACCGAGATGCTTCATGAGGCTCAGTGGCAACGCATGTTCCTTCAGGTAAAAATTCGAGCCTTAGTTAAGACAAGAGACACTGGATATACCCAGACTCGATCCAATATCTCAGCATGTTTAAAACCCGCCACGTCACACACAAATATTGCTGACGGCAGTCGCGCTATTGGCTTGGGCCTTACAGATGCAATTCTAATTCACAAGTCCTGGTGAGTGGGCACGCAGGGCAACAGGGGGGTTTCTAGAAGCTGTTCCTACACCAGAGAGATGGAAAAGGAAGGTGCCCTCACCTCAGATGAAACCAGACCCCACCTCCCCACTGCCTCCCCAAGACCCCGCTGCACCAATGCCCTCTCTGTATGTCCTTCTCCTGGTGAGCAAAGCAAGGCAACAAGAACACCAGATCCACGTACCCCCTCCAGTTGCTGCAAGGATCAGAACCCTGAGCACTGCAGGGAGCGCTTTGTAAACCATGCCAGATTCTAGGGAGCTCAGTTGTTATTGATGCTGACGTGCATGGGGGAAAGGTGGGTATCAGCCTCCATAGAGCCCCCTCCATCACCACAGATCAACCAGCAGGGCAACCTCAATGCCAAGAGGCTACTTGTCTGGGTGTTCCCACTTGCAAAGCCCCTCTTCATCTTTTCCATTGTTAATTGACTCAGAAATATGTCAGAAGCCCCTGCTCCACGCCAGATGTTGGCATTACAGAGATGGAGAGACTGGCAAAGTTCTTGCTTTCAAGGGGTTTGTATTTTAGTCTTGGAAGGAAGCCCAGAGATGGAGGTCAGATTGGATGAGCCTTTCTTCCTTGCTTGACCGTCACCAGCTGGAATCCATTCTGCCAGGAGCCAAAGTCAAAGACAGGATGTGCCACAACCACAGCGGTCTCTGCACAGTTCCATCCTGATGTTCAAACCAGGCTTCCTGTTGTGGTTGTTAATGTGGTGGTGGTGATAGTGATGGTTACAGTTGTTGACTTTGTTGTTGCAGTTGTTTTACTGGTGGTAGTTGTGGATGTTACTGATAATGTTGTGCTGGTGTTGGTGGTGTTGGTAGCTGTGTGGCTGTTGGAACAGTGGCAGTGATGGTGGTCGTGCTGGTTGATGATGGTGGTAGTAGTAGCAGTGGTGGTGGCTTATGATGGTCATGATGGTGATGGTGGTGGTGGCAGTTGATGACGGTGGTGGTGGTAGCGGTGGTGGTGGCTTATGATGGTCATGATGGTGATGGTGGTTTATGATGGTGATGGTGGTGGTGGTTGATGATAGGGTAGTGGTTGATGACGGTGGTGGTGGTAGCAGTGGTGGTGGCTTATGATGGTCATGATGGTGATGGTGGTGGTGGCAGTTGATGACGGTGGTGGTGGTAGCGGTGGTGGTGGCTTATGATGGTCATGATGGTGATGGTGGTGGTGGCAGTTGATGACAGTGGTGGTGGTGGTGGTTGATGATAGGGTAGTGGTTGATATGGTGGTGGAGGTGGTTGATGATGGTGGTGGTGGTGATGGCTAATGATGGTGATGGTGGTTTATGATGGTGGTGGTGGTGGTGGTTGATGATAGGGTAGTGGTTGATGGTTGTGGTGGAGGTAGTTGATGGTGGTGGTGGTGGTGGTCGTCGTCAGTGTTTGGACTATATCTGTTATCAAGAGCATCAACTACAGCCCCCTTTCCCAGAGAGCCAGATTTACTTATTTTAATTATTGATAGAGGAGTTAATTAAAACATGGAATTTCTGCAAACCCCAGAACACCAGTCTTCAAATGCTCTCTTTTTGCCATTTGTTATGACCCTGTATTCACCGGCAGTAATCCAGCCTTCAATTTTTGTGACAATGTTCTGAACCCAGCCAATTTAAATAATTCTACCAGTAAAAATTCCACAAGATGCTATCAAACATTTTATGAGTCTAAATATATAGCACCAACTGTGTCTAATCATCTTTCTATTTTTTTTTAAATTCTACTGGGCGGAAATAAGCAATAAAGAATGTGGGACATAATTTGTTCTTGTGAGTCCCTCTTGTAATTGTTCAGGATTCCTGACTCTTCCATTCCTTCTCCTGATTTTTTCTATTATTTTATTTACTTGAAAATATACTAAATGACACCTGAGAGCACTTTTGTTCAACATTGTATGCAGGTAGGACTCTTTCACACATGCATTATTTACTAGCTAGCTGTGGTCTTGGAATGATCAACACTTGGCCTTGAGAAAACAGAGGGACACTGCAGCAAAGGGAGTCTGCTCCAACCCAGCTGTCAGCTGCTTGACCCTGGGCTGGGGTTAATAGCCGAGTCTCAATTTCCTCATCTATAACTTTGGGGGTCATAATGCCAACTTGCCGGCTTGAGGATGACATGCAATCGGGACACTGAGCTCCCAAAGCTAAGCCCTGCACAGATGAGCAGCAGCCCTTTGATAGTAAGGCATGATGTCCCCTATGGCAGGAGCATGAAGTGGCCACTTCTGAAGTGCACCTGCCAATCCTTCCCTCATGCCACTACTCAGCACATCCATCCTCAGGGACTGACAGCCAGGATGGGATACCCCTTGGGTGCATGGGCATTTCCTCCCTTCCTCATTGTGGGGTTCTCCTCTCCTCTCCCTGGGGTCTTCCCCGCATAGGAAAATAACAAGAAATCAGTGTTTACCTCGAAGCCCATTTTCTGGTGGAGAAATGGCTTCATAATGTGTAGGGCTCAGGGCAAAAGGAAAATGTGGGGCCCTTTGTTCATGAATTATTATGAATTCCAAAACAGCAAGAGATTAAACCAAACATGGGCCCTTCTAAGCACAGGCCTTTGTGCAACTGGGCAGGTTGCACACCCAGGAAGCCATCCCTGGGGGGCAGGGATGCCCGTCACACATTCTGCTCACAGCAGGCTGGGCCCTCTACATACTTTATTTTATTTTGCTCTCTTGAGAACCCCAAAGGGTAGTATTTTTATCCCTCATTCATAGATAAGGGAAAGTGAGGGCTTGAAAAGTTGAGAGATTTCCCAAGCAAACATATTTCCAAAGTCATGCTCTACTGAGGATACTTGATTCTCCATGGTAGCTGCATGGCTTTCTTGGGCTACAAAAGCCATGAGGAGCCTGGACCAGATTCTCCCTCACAGCTTCAGAAGGAAGCGACCTGATGACACCTTGCTCTTGGACCTCCAGCCTGCAGAATGGGAGAAGATAGCTCTTTGGTGCTTATAGCCCTGGCTGGTGGTGCTTTGTTATGGCCTCCCTAGTGACTCATTCAGGAGGTGCAGTAGGTATTTGTGCTATACTCACCAAGTATTTCTGGTTCTTCTGCACACATGGTAGAACCATGGCTCCCTGCACCATTCAAGGTAGGAGTAGTCATGGGACGGGATTCAGTCAGTGCAGTGCAGGGCGGGCAAAAAAAGTGTGTTAACTCTGATAGACGGTCCTAACCCTATGTGTATTCAGCACATCCTCTTCCATACATGCAGTAATAGTGGGAGCTGTGCCTCATCCACCTCCATCCCCGAGGAATGACAGTCATCACCAATCCCCCATCCACATGCAAGGACCTTGAGTGAACGAGGGACGATGTTGGTTATGTTGAACTACTGAGTTTTGGGGCTGCTTGTTACAGAAGCATAACCTAGTCTTTCCTGGCTGATACAAGTAGAATGGAAAAAGAAGAGAGGGAAGGCAGAAAGGAGGAAGCATGTTTGCTGGATGATCATTGGTTACCCTCCAAGAAAAGTTGAAATTAGGGGCTTCAATGTGCCCATTAATTTCAGTCTCTGATCCCAGTGGTTTAGACTGAGTGAGCACGTGTATGCAGCGTATGCACACTGTGTGCATACAACAGGGGTGCATGCATTCCTGTATGATGTGTGCACATGTGCATGTTACTATTCAAAGGAGTTCCCTTGGAAAGCTGACAATCTGCTGTGCTCAGGGGACTGTGTGCATTAGTACAATCAAGTCTGAAACCACTGAGTCGGAGACACTGAGTGTCTGAAATAAGGTATCTTCCTCCTGCTCTGGAGGAAGAGCGGCTCACCTGGGGCTGAGGTGAGCTCTTAGTAAGGAGCTAATATTATGAAAGAGCTGATGTCAAGGTAATTTGTCGTAATAAGCCTTTTCCACCTGCAATCTCCCTCAGCAGAGGTTTGAAATATGGCAGAAACTCATTTAAGGCAGAAGAATGATAACAGACTCCGAGCTCAAGAAAACCAGCTACCTTGAGCAAAATCAGTCTTCATCAGAACCAACCCATTAAAAAAAAAAAAAAAAAAAAAAGCAGAGTGCCTGGTTCTATGCAGGGCATTTGCATATTTTTCAAGTTCTTAACAGAGAAAAATCTCCAAGTGTCAGGATAGGAACCTCAAGACAGCTCCCATTCCCTTCAAAATGAACAAGAGGTATCATTTTTAATGAAGGGAGAGAAAGGACCCTTTTGATCCTCTCTCCAGCTTCCTCTGCCTCCCACAAATTGGGAGGCTCTCTTTGCAAGCTGTAGCAGAGAAAGAAGCATGGAAACTACCCAGGTTGGTTTGAATGGGGCTTATTAGTCTTTTTAAACTCAACAGCTGATTGTCTCCTGAACTCGGGCTTATGTGGGTTGCCAGCAAGCTGGACACTGATTCCACAGGGTGACATCTCCTGACCTCAGCGGGGTTTCTGTGGGGGCACTGGGCTCCATTAAGCCAGCTCTGCAGCAGCTTGCCCTTTTAAATCAGCAGCAAGACCATAGGGTGCACTGTGCTCCTCCACAGACATGGAATAGAAGGATGGCAGGTAGGTCCTGGGGCTTCCTGAGCAGAGGCTTATTGTGAATCTTATAGAAGGTGCAAAACATTGGGGCAGGGAGTCCACCCAGAAAGGACCTCACACTTCCATCACAGCAGGACTGGGCTGAGCTGCCCTTGGCTGGCTAGAGCCAGTATGGGGCCACCATGGCACTCCCCACCCCCTACACTCATTCTGGGAAACAGATCATTCTGGCTTTGAATCTGATGCTTCATTACTACCCATGAATGTGGCCTCCAGAAAGTTGCTCCTTTAAAAAGAAATAGTTACTTTTAAGCCTCCATTCTCTCTAGAAGCTTTCCTACACCAGTGGGGTGGAACTTTGTGGCAGGCTAAATTTTAAGATGGCCTTCAGGAATCCTGGTTTCTGGTTTGCATACCCTGTGTAACTCCCTTTCTCGTGTAGATGGGCCTGGCCTAATCAGGTGAGCCTTTGGAAAAGAGAATCTAGTAATCAGAGAAAGAAAGTCAAAGAGATCCAAAGCCACAGAGATGCTTTCCTATTGGCCTTAACAGAGGACACTGCCATGGTGTTAGCCACATGAGCAGCTCCTGGCCATGGGCCAGCAAGAATGCAAGGACCTTAGTCTTAACACAACAAGAAATTGAATTCTGTCAACACCACATGAGCTTGAAAAGGACCCCGAGCTCCAGAAAGGGGCCCCACCCAGCTGATGTCTTGATTCCAGTTTTGTGAACTGCTGTGGAGAGAACCCAGCTGGAAGGAGAGTGTCCAGGCTTCTGACCTCTGGAAACCTCAAGATCATCAGTGGATGGTGTTGTAAGCTCCCAAACGTGTGGTCATTTGTTACACACCTTAGATAACTAATAGAGACTTTGACACGAAGTGGACTTGAACCCTGATGGCCATACACAGATGCATGGCTGGCAGAGTGGGGAGGGTCTGGGCTATCTATCCTCCCTCCCTCCCTCCCTCTGCAGAGGCATAGACCCACTCCGCCATACCAACCCAGTGTGTCCCAGTTTAAGGAGGGGTTTCATGTGGCACGCCTGTGTGAGTTCATGCTTTATTAGAATTGTCGGGCACTGGCTTGTCTCCCAGAAAGCTGTGAGCTTTTAGAGGGCAGGGGCTGTGTCTTTCATGTCTAGCCTGGCACCTGGCCCAGCACCTGAACAGCTTGGTGGCTGATGTAGGACCTGATGAGTGCAACTGTTCAGCAACCTTTTTGTGGCACTGTGGGGACAACCACTCAGGCAACCACTGCAGCCTCCCCATTCTGCAGCAGCTCTTGTTTGAGCAGGGATTATATCACCCTCAGCTCCAGGCTCAGGAGTGGGCCCTGATTAGTCTGTGTCAGGCTGGGTGATCCTGCCCACCTTGCCATAGGCATGAGCTCAGGAACGGGCAGGAGCCCAGACAGAGGTGAATCAGTGCACCGAGTTGTCCTGGCCCAGGTATTGGTTAACTGGGTGATGAGGCAATCTGCTGCTTGATGGTTGGAGGTAAAGAGGTATCCACTTGCACTGTGGATGGTCAGACATGCACACAGACTTCCTACAGTAATTTACCCTCCATGGGGGGAGCCAGTCTTTGCATAGAGAAATGGAGAGTCAAGATTATCCTAAGGAAGTGGAGCTGGTCCTTGATCAAGCCATGCCTGGAAACCACCCATTTCTGCATTGTCCTCATTGTTATAGAATCTGGTTTGGACCTTAATTACGTCTACAAAATCCCTTCTCCTTTGTCATATAACATAAACTGAGCCTTTATGGGAATTATATTTCATCATATTCATAAATCTTGCCCATGTTCAAGGGGAGGGGATACACAGTCTGCATACACCATGGTGTAGAAACTGTGGGTACCATCCTAGAATTCTGCCTAGTACTCATTCGAAAAAATCCGATGGGAGTTTGTCCTTGATGAACCTGGCTTAATCAGGTGATCCCTTGAACAAGATGAAAAGCAGCTGGTGGTCCCCTGCTGGTCTGGAAAGAAACAAGCTGCCATGCTATGGAGGGGACCACATGGCAGAGAATAGTGGACAGCCTCTAGAACCAGAGTGCCTCAGTTCTACCATTACAAGAAACAGAATATCACCAATTAGTGAGCTTGGAAAAGAAGTTTAGTCCCAGATGAGACTTAGCCTTGGCAGGCACCTTCATGTCAACCTGGTGACACTGTGAGCAGAGAGCTAAGCTAACTCTACCCAGATTCCCAAGGCACAGAAACTATGGGATGACAGATTTGTGGTTTTTTAAGCCACTAAATTTGTAGTAATATGTTACACAGCAGTCGAAAACTGAAACACAATATAACTAACTCTCTCTGCATCTGTTTTTCTATCTATGCATCCATATATCTTTCTATATCTCTATAACCCAGGTCCACCCAGGATAGTCTCCCTTTTGAATGACTCAAAGCCAGCTGCTGAGGGACCTTAATGGCACCTGCAGAGTCCCCTCACCTTGGCCACCTAATATATCCTAATCATAAGAGCAGTTTTCCATCACATTCACACATATGTGGAGAGGCTTCCCCACGTCAGACACCTTCCAAATATACGAGCTCCCTGGTGTTGCCAATAGCCCCACAAACTAGACTCTGTCATCCTTGCTTTACAAATGAGATGGTGGACACTCAGGTTCACGCGACTCACCCAGGCATGCTGGTGCCAGGTTCTGCATCTGCGGTTGGCCCTTAACTTCAACCCATGTTCTCAAAGGAGAGGAGCCAACAACACAGACATGAGAAAGCAAATGCAGGTTTGAATCCTGACTTGTCACTTACTGGCTGGTTGTAAGATTTGGGCTGAGTGATGGCGTTCCCCCTGTGCTTCTGTTTCCTCCACAGTAAGGAGGAAAGACATGCTGTCGGATGAAATGTACCGTTTTGGTGAAGTGCCTTGAACCCTGCCTGGCATGCAGAGTGAGCATGCAGGGCAGGTTAAGGTAACTTTTCCTTTATTGTTACCACTGCTAAAGCTGCCTGGTAAGAATGTAGCAACTTCACTGGCAGGAACAGAGGAGTAGAAAGAGCTACTCCCTCACAAACCGTCAAACCAGAGGGGCCCGCCAGGACCCCAGTTCCCTACTCCTTTCCTTCTTGTTCCTCAAAACTCTTTCAAATCCATAAACACCATTACAGGACTCAAGGGCCCAGCGTTCAGTAAGTACAAACCACTGAAGTCACGTCTAATTAGTTAGTCTCAGTTGACATTAAGATAAATAACTTTTCAAATTATTTTTCTCTCTGAAATTAGGACTTATTGGAGGGCAACCATCTCTATTTAAATCAATGAATTACAACAAATGTGATTTTCTTGGACTCTGAAAGAGGAGGAAAATTTTTAATGAGCTAATCAACCCATCCATGTTGATAGTTGGAGGAGAATTCTAAAACACATTAATCAGCTGTGGATGAAAGAGTTTGGAGGCATATCATGTTGTTAGGAGCACGCAAAAGCAATAATGATTTAATAGCAAGCAACACTAGATGTCTGGTCCCCTGTGGGTAGGACTCACTCTCTGCATCATCTTGCTTTCTCTTGTTTATAGCTGAAAAGGCAAACGTGCCCACTGTCTGCAAAGAGCACACCTACCTCTCACTCACACCACCTCTTTTCTTGTTCCAGGCTCCTGCTGATATCCACATCTGAAGTTTCAAAATGTATTAAAGTAAATTTCCTCTGAAATCTGATTGTGTGCCCAGGAGGGGAGTAGTACATTTCAACAAGGGAACATGTGGGTGGTGGCCCCCTTCCTGCACGTGCCCAGAGTTGGGGTGGCCCAAAGCTGACGTCAGAGGTAAAGGCATAGCCCAAGTCCTAGGGTTGTCTGTGGACCAGCACACCTGCTTGTCATCACAGAGCTAGCCCCAAGATGTTGAATGCCTTGCCTAGCTTTTCTGTGTTTTCGGCTTCTATCTTGCGGAAGAAAGAGGCCAACTTCATCTTTAGATTTCACATGCTATTTAAGTTGTGAAAAATGAGAGAATATTGAACCAGTTAAGGCTCTTTCTATTGAAAGTGACAAAACTTGATAGAAACTGTCTTAAGCAAAAATGCGGATTTATTGGCTCATGCAACTGGAAATCTTGGGATGTATTCAGCTCTACACAGAACTATAACCAAGACACAAACAAAGCTCTCAGAACTTTTGTCACTTAGCCCTGTTTTCCCTACATCGGTTCTAACCAGGGAGTACCAGCTCTCCCTGCCTGGTGGCAGCATGGATGAGCCAGCTCCAGCCTCACTACTTCTCCCAGGAGATGAGCTGGAAGAATGGGTCTTTTCTGTAGGTGGACGCTAGAATCTTGCCATTCACTAACTCGCTGGAATTAGAGGGATATGCTCTAGACTATGCTGGTCAAGAACTCAATGTCTAAAGGACTTCCTGCTCTGCAACCTTGAGCTAGTTACTGAACCCCTCTGGGCTTCATCTATAAAAAATGGATGGTGCCTACTGCATACAGTAGATACGAGGCTTAGGGTTGCAGA
Organism: Eumetopias jubatus; assembly: GCF_037043125.1. NCBI lineage: Eukaryota > Metazoa > Chordata > Mammalia > Carnivora > Otariidae > Eumetopias > Eumetopias jubatus. The sequence goes on along the minus strand of NW_028274810.1, from coordinate 104,123,974 downwards.
CTGAGTGCTCAGGGCAGTGTATGCCCTGTGGTAAGAGCCCAGTGAATGTTAGTCACTGTTGTCTGTCCTAGGGTGAGAAGAGGAGCTGTCTGGACTGATTGCTGAGGCTGGGTCCTCTGTGCTTTGTGGGTACTCTGGATCACAGAGGGGCACCAGCCCAGTTCACTGTGGCTCTCCTGACTTCTGCAGCTTATTCTGCACACCACTCCCTCTGCTGATGTGGTTGATAAAGTAGCAAGCACTTGTCCGTGTGTAGGACTGTCCAGAGGGTCCTCAGAAGGTCACACAGTTACAAACAGCTTTATGCTCAAAACTCTCCAAGCTCAAGGGCATCTAGGGACTTGGATTCCACGGAGACTGCTTCTGGTGATGGGGAAGGACCTCCATCTGCTGGTTCGGAATTTCGAAGTAAGGATGCAAAACCATTCCCCCAGCTGGAAGCTGACAACTCCCTGCTTTGACTGAAGTGACTTCCTTGGTCTGCCCCAACCTGGTCATGGGGGACCGAGGGAGCATGACCTCTATAACGCACTATGGGAAAGTGAGGTTGGAGGGATGGAAGTGCTTCAGTTCTCCCATCTGTGATAGGGGTAAATAATCTTTACCTCACTGGGGTGATGCGAGACTCAACAGGGTGATGTGTTAGAGGGGCTTGGTGCTCAGCAAGCCCAGGACATTTTAAACATGTAAGATTTTAGCACATCTCTAAGCTTCCATTAGGAATAATCTTGACCTGTCCATTCATTCATTTATTAAAAAGTGCTGTACCTGAGCCTTCCTGGATGCACCTGCTCTGTTTAGACTGACCCCCCCCCCCCCCAGCCCAAACCATGGTCAATTCGTGGACAGCTTCTGTTCCAAACTCTATTTTCAAATTCATTTTAAAATCTATCCCCCTCGAGGGCTTTAGTATGAGGAAAGAAGGGTTAATAAAACCCTCTAAATTAGCCCAGATTGCAGAAGAAGCCATACAAATAATCCCTTTCCACTTTCATTAAATGCTGCTGTGATGTCACTGTCCCAAGTGTACTCAGCAGCCACCAGCTCAACAAATGGGTCATTGTCACCAGGCCCTCTAGACAAACGAGCAGATTGCTTTTCAGCAAAAGCTCCCCTGTGCTTCTCAGCCCCAAAACCCTATCTCCCGTCTGCAGGACAGTCCCCTCACATGCCCATGCTCTGCTCAGCATGGAGGTTTCCCTCTTAGCTGCTTTTAAGCTTAGTCTTAAATATCTGCGGTGCCTGGAACAGCCTGGCTAAACTCCTGGAGCCTCTTGTTTCGCCAGGTACAAGACAGGGAGGAAGTCAAACCGCCTCTCGAGGCTCTTAGTACCATTGAGGCCAGTCCCTGAACCATCCTAGTCTGACCGCCACGTGCTGGACAGAATTTTACATCTGAAAAGCCTTGTTAGGGCCTCGTGTGTCTAGGTGATGTATACAGGCAGAAAGGAATAAAAATGCACAGTCGTTATTGTGAATTATAATCTTTTGTGAATTATAATTATAATAAATTGGGGCCTGCACCAAGCTTGCCTTCCTCCTCCTCCTTCTCTCCCCAGCCTATGAGATGGGTCTGAGGATCACTTAGGTAATGTAAGTGAAAGAGCTTTGCAAACCAGAGAGTCCTATGGTGTTCACCCCCATCATCGATACTCTTCAAGGGCTTCTTGACAATCAGTGAGCAACAAACTCTCTCCTCCAACTACAGTTAAACATGGAGAAAAGCAGGTAGGTGGCAATCATGTTTCCCCAAGTTAGCTTTCCCGGCTAGGTGTGCTATTCTCCAGTCTTTATTTTTCCATCAGAAAAATAATGTCCCGCCCCAGAGTGTCACTCCAACACTTTGAAAATGTGTTCAGCCTACACTGCACCATGCCTTAAAAAGCAGGGTCTCAGTGCCCATTTGTCTCCTAAAGAAAGGGCTGTGGTGAACCCGTGGGTGGAGTTATGATGGCGGCGCAACCTCTCAGGTCACACTCAACCAGCCTCATAAAACATCGCGTGGCCCAGCATGTTTCTGAGGAGCCTAGCAGGAAAGAGTAAGGAAGCTCACATCAGGCCAGACGCATCCTCGTGGCCAACAGCACTGGCACAGAAGGTGCTGATTAAGAGCGGCGGTGTGGCGCTGTGTTATAGTAAATTCCGTAATTGTTAATCAGGCAGGCATTATCATCCCTGATGATACCCCATTCACCGCCTAAGTATCCGGAGATGCTCACCTGTGCTCCTGCTATTACATATTCTGCAGCACAATGCACCGTGAGATTATAATTCACAATAACGACTGTGCATTTTTATTCCTTTCTGCCTGTATACATCACCTAGAAACATGAGGCCCTAACAAGGCTTTTCAGATGTAAAATAATGTAGAAGAAAACTGTGTTCATTGTGGGGTTTCAGAGATTGATGGCAATTAGGAAGCCCTATGCCCCTGATTAATGCGTGTTTATAAACACAAAGTGCCTGCCTCCCGCAGCACACGCAGGAAACAGGGACTCGGCTCTGATGAAACGGCTTGACATGGAGGCTTGGTCTTCAGAATCAAAGCGAGTCGTCCAAGAAAAGCCTCTTCTGTCTGGCTTAGGAAGGTCTGTTGGAGCGGTTGCCAGACGAGCAATGGGAAACCGAGACAAACACGGGCCTCGGCTTCGGGTGCTGTTGGGTGCGCAGTGGTCACCTGCTGACTCGGAGAGGTCCAAGAGCTTCATTCCGGATATGATTTCACCTTCAGCAGGAAAAAAAAAGCACTTCCAGGGTATGACAGTGAAGAGTAATGAGGATCTGAAGGGAGTCCCTCCCGATTCTTGAGCTTGCAACAGCTTACTGACAACATTTGCTTACTAAGGAGATGCATCAGTCGGGGTCCTTCCAGGGAGGGAAGGAGCCGGTAAGAGACCTGTCTCCGCGTCTCTATCCAGAGCTGCCCTTGCACCTCTCAGTGTCTATGCACACCTGTATGCCTGTGCAGATATCTCTGTTTCTACGTGCCTATGGATGTGTGCATCTCTATTGATTAAGGAAATGTGAGAATCAGATATGTATATATGTGATCTATATCGATCTGGCGATACAGATCTGTATCTATAGATATAAAGATAAAGATACAGAAAGGGGGATAAGGCTGTAGAAATACAAATACTGAGATATACATATATCAAGGGGCCCCCCCCCCCCCCCAGGAATCGGTTTCCTCCATGGTGGGGCTGACTAAGCAGGTCCGGAATCGGCAAGGTGGGCCATCGACAGGGGCAGGCTGGAGACCCACAGGCAGGAGCTCACAAAGCCACCCACAGGCAGAGTTTCCTCCTTGGGGGTAGCTCAGCTCGTCTGAAAGCCCTTCAACTGATTGGGCCAGGCCCACCCAGATTATCAAGGGTTATCCTTTTTACTGAGAGCCAGCTCATTGTAGATGTCAACCACATCTGCTGAATTTCTTCACAGCAGCATTTGGATTCGTGTTGGGTTGAATCACTGGGGACGACAGCTCAGCCAGGTTGACTCAGCAAACTGCCATTACAGGAACAATATGATCTCTCATTAGGTTGGTCGGAGAAGGTGGTCAGTGTGTTGGGAAGCTAAGTATGGGACAATTACTTGCAGGAGGGATTTGTATCGTCTCTGAGAGTACGGGGTGTGTCATGGGTGTCTCACTGTCATTCTGAACAGCCCTGCTCTGGGAGGGGGATCCCAGTCTCGTCTCTACTTCTCTGACAAAGAAGCACAGGTGAAGTACGTCTCTGGGTCATGCAGAGCCAGGATTTAAGCCCACGAACCCTGGCACCCGAATGTTTAGTTGCTCTCTTACAAGACATCTCAATGGTCCTTCTATTTGAGGCAATCCTGAATTATTCTTGGAAGGCAGTAAGAGTCAGCATCGATGACACCAATGACCACCTGTGAAATTTTTGACAAGTCGTTTTGCTTCAGTTTCATTGAATGAAAATGGAGTTGCAGTCCCTGGTTTGCCAGATTGACCGAAGACTTGAAAGGCATGACATATGTGGCTTTGTCCCTGTAAAGAGTAAGCACTGTGCACCGGGAGGGGTTCCTTCCCCTTAGTTTCTCATACGCACAATTTTACCAGTGGCTGCACCAGTGTTCAGCCTTGTGCGATGAATCGTCCCGTGTAGAGGCAGGGTTAGCTCTACCGTGCACGAGGAGCAATTAAAAACATGCCATTTCTAAAATGCGGTTATTGCCAGCTCTTTTAGAACCAAGCCTGGAGACAAGTCCTCCACTGTTCAGCTTTTTCCTGTTACCTCTTTCCCCCGCTCCAGTGTCCCCCAGAATGGGGTGCTCTGGGCGACCCCCAGACAGAGCCTCGAAGGCTCTGCTCTCCGCGCCCTGGCTTGGACCCCATTCCCGGGAACCTCTCCTGCCTGAGCTCAGCCACAGGGCATCTTCCAGGGGACCCGGAGGCCTCATGTTCAGAGACTGACCCTCCATAGGGGCCTGCCGTGGGGGTCCCGTCCCCTCCATGCCTCAGGGAGCCCACCACATGTGGGTGTCCTTCTCCTGGTTTTGGGGCATTGCATGTCCAAGGGTTGGGCCATTTCTTTGTTCCCCTAACTACAGAGCCCAGTGCCTTCCCTTCCAGGATAACGCAACTGTGATGGGCTTCCCCCTGCAAAACAGTTCGTGCCAGCCCCCCCCCATCACCCCCTTCATGGGACCACTCCCCTGGGCATAGAGGAGCCTGGATCTTGAGAAAGAAAGCCCCATCTCTCCTTGGCAAGAAGGTCAAAAGAGATGCTCCTTCCTCCTTCCTCTTCCTCCTCTTCTTTTTCCTCGTCTTTTACTCCTTTTCTGTTTTTCTTGCCTAATCCCAAACTGTAACTACAAATCACCTACCACCCTTTTTTGCTGGGCAGCTCACCCTGCCATTTGCACGCCCTGCTGGCCGTGGAGAGCTGCTCCCTCTGCCGTGCTGGACAGTGCCAGTGCCCCCCGCACGCATCTCTCACCCACGGCCTTTGGGCGGAACCCAAAAGTTAGGACGAGACCGTGCTCAGTTCTCCGGGGAAGTCTGTCTCTGTGAGAATGGCAGCCTGGGTGCAGTATGAAAATATCTGTCTCCCTTGAAATCCGCTTGACAGTGATGCTGAGCAGAAAATACGGAACATGGTACAATGGGTTTTTAACTGCTATGTAGGGACTGTGCTGCTAATTAATTATGCACAAGTACTCAGAGAGGCACCTGGTAGACATGTCTGCAGGTAATGGCCTTTTGACAAATTCCCTTCAACTTTTAATTTTTTTTAAGGGAATCTTTTCTTCAGGAGAGAGAATGAGAAACGGAGAGGCCGTTCATTTAGAGCTGGCTGCTCTCACCGCACACGCTCTCTCCTCCTCATTAGAGTGACGAGGACACGGCTGCTGAGGGGCCACCTGCCCTGCCTCGTGTGCTGGGGCGAATCCCATGGGAACTGTCTCTACTGAATGAGGAGCATGGCAGGAGCTCCCTCAATATGAACATGAGCCGCTCCCACGGCATCCGCCGCCCGAGGGCCCCCAGGGTTTACCAATGTCGGCCGGTGGGACTGGATCCCAATTCCTGTCTCTGGAAGGAGCTCAGAGAAGGGGAGGTTGGGTTTGGGTCCTGAGCCCTACGAGGTGACGGAAGACACATCCAGGTCCTGTGTAGCTCTCAGTGCAAGGTCCCCGGAGCTTGTCATCACCATTGGGAGACGGGGTCCCATGAAGGGGCTGCTGGAATTTGGGAGGAGGCTGGAGAGTCAGGCAGAGATAATGGAGTAAGTGGGGGGGAGCCCTGAGAGCCTGTCTGTGGATGGAGGCAGCTCTGCCATCGGAATCCCAGGCCAGCCCCTCAGCACGGTGGGGATGTGAGGACAATAGCACGGTGTTGTGGGGGGGGCCCTAGGAAGGGAAGTTGCCAGGTGCCAGGACTCCCCGGCCCTGTTTCATCTGCATGTGACTCCCTGGAGGGAGACCCATGTCCCCTTTACGAATGAGGAGACGAAGGCTCACCAAGGTGGGAGGGACCAGCCCAGCGCACAAGGTAGGAGTGGGCACGCGCTGCTGAGTCCCCTGGGGCACAATAAGGGTGCACTAATGTTTGGGAAGGGGGAGGATCCTTTTAGGAACCAGTCTGCAGCACTGGGGGACAGGATGGCTCTCAAATTTGCATATGCCCCCCTCCGGCACACGTCCTGAAGCTCTCCGCTGCGGACGTACCAATGGGAGAGGCGGGTACGCTGCGGACTGAATTGTGCCCCCTCCCCCCAATTCATACATTGGGTCCTAACCTCCAGGACCTCAGGATGTGGCCTCATTTGGAAATACGGTCGTTGCAGAGGTCATTAGTTAAGATGAGATTGTGCTGGAGTGGAATGGCCCTGGTCCAATGTGACCAGTGTCCTTATAAGAGGGAAACGTGGACACAGGGACACCCCGGGAGAATTTCGTGTGGACATGAGGCAGAAATGAGGCTTCTACAATTCGAGCAACTCCAGAGATGCAAGCAGACCGCCAGGAGCTGGGGGAGGCTCTGGGATGGAGGAACCAGCCATGCCCACCCCTGGATCTTGGACTTTGGGCCTCCAGAACTGGGAGAAGATGGATTTCTGGTGTTAAGCGCCCATGTCACAGCCGTGTGAGGAAGCTGGCACAGGCTAGATCCCCCCTGAGGCCCATACTACTAGGGCAGATTGTGACCCTATTACTGCTTCTATGGCAGTGGCTTGTGGACCATGCTGGGTACCAGCCAGCCAGGCATGAATGGGGTAGGAGTGTCAGCGATGGCCATGGCCCGGGGTGAGCAGGGTCATAGGAGGAGAGCAAGCGAACTGGGATGCCCCGTCTGGGCTTCAGGGTTCAGCAGGATGCTGCATTAATGTGACTCCTTTTCTCGGAGCTGCATGTGGCTCTCTCCTAGGTTACATCCTTTGATTTTCTGGATGATGTGGTAAGCAGCGAGGGCCAGTTTTTCGGGAGCCTCCCCCCCCCACCACCAGTTCCCAGGGCTTTATACCTGTGGCTCCATGGGTACTGGGTCTCCATCCGAAGCTGATGGTCTCGATATCAGAAGTATTTCTCCAGGGGAATTTCAGTTGATGAATTGTTTAGTCGGTAAAATTCACCTCCTCCGTAATTGGAATGCAAACAGAAGTGATTGTAGGCTGACTTGTAGCAATTTGGCAAATTTAAGGACTGCACCATTGTGCTGGAACCGAGCCTGGCTCTGTGGGCTTTGTCTTTCACGGCGAACCCGGAGGGCCGTGCTGGGGCAGCTCAGGGAGAGGGGTGGGTTCCAGGGGGCACCCTGCTGGCTCTGCATGCCCCAAGCATCTGTTGAGCGAGATGCTTTCAGAACTCAGACGCAAGGCTGTGGGGGTCAGGGACACTTGGAGGGGCCGTGTTTAACCACAGCAAAGACCCAGGGTTTGCTTCTTGCACCCGCTCGGCCCTGGCACACACAGACAAACCACACAGCCAGTACACGTACACACACGTCTCTTCTGTGACCACTCCCCCATTTCTGTGCTGGACCCCACGATATTCACTCGGTCCTTTGAGGTCAGGATCCTCTATGCAATCACAGGGATGCAGAGGTACTGGATATTATCAGTCTTATGTGCACTGGGTTCTGCTCACGTCGGCTCGGGCAGAGAAATCTGCACTTGGAGACACAGCGGGACCTGCCCATAGTCGTGGAGGGTCATGCAGGGTCGTGCAGGGTCATGCAAGGTCGTGCCTATCCTCAGCCAGGATCTGGATCAAGTCAGCCTTAACCACCAGCCTTACTGTATCCCCAAGCCCCTCATCGGTTTTCCAGAGAACATCTGTCAGGTCGACCAACTCCAGCTCTGGTGTTTGGACCACGCCCCCTGTCCTGCCCTGACCACACACTGTTCCTGGGGAGGGGCCGCTGACGGTGCCATTGTTTTCTCAGTGTGGACAATTGGGAGGTAGAGGCCAAAGCCTGAACCCAAAGAATTAATCTTTCGGTGTAAAATGTTTAATTTTAGAGAATCTTTGCCAGAAAGCTTGGATGACAATGTTTTATATAATAGCTGCATGTCCTCTGGTCTAGTTACTAACATTGGAGCACCAGCTGACCCACTGCTGGCTGTCCCTTCTTGGGACTTAAATTTGATGTCCCTCCCTGCCCCCCGAGCACTCTGGAGGTACTGGGCTCAGTACTGCACTTCGGTCACACCAATGAGGGTGGTAAGCTGGGTGCTCCTTGGGGACCCTTCCAGCACCGGGATTCCGGGACAGATGATCTCACTGCAGAGGGTCTTCAACATCGGCCCCGTCCACAGGCACCCACCTGCCCAGGGGCGGGCCCAGACCTTTCCAAATGGCATCCTGCAGCCTGAAGGCTTCTACGGTCTTAACCCAAGGACGCCACCTGGAACCCTGGGGAGAGTGGGCCATGCCTGTCCCACGTTCAGGTAATAGCACACTAAGCATGTGTCATCCAGGGGTGAGGTGACTAAGAAGAGCACATCGAAGTGAAATTTTTTAAGAGTTCTGGATTACTAAAGCCATGCTCCTGTGCTGTCCACAGGTTTTGTCTCTGATATACATTATGCAAATCTCTCTCCCTCTCTCTGTCTCTCTAATGGAAGAGTCTGGCTGGGTTTCCCCGGATTTTTAAAGTAGAAATTTAAATACAATATCTGAAGCTTTTAGCCTTACTTATGGTAACACAAAAAATCCAATTATCAATTAGAACTGATAACGTTTTATAGACTGTTCTCTTTATTAGAGCCATATTGCAGCTAATTCTAGAGAACAATTTCTCGGAAATGTCCCTGGGTTATGGTTTCGCTGACTCCATTTTGCAGAAGATTTAAGATTCCAGGGAGAGCCAGCCCGAGCTTGCAGAAGGTGGCTGGGGATGGCTCCCCTGTGCTTGCACAGCCCTGTGCTCCTTCGGTGTTTGAACAGCAAGCAAGACAGGCCCTGTGGTTCCTCGTCCTCCACTAGTGATTCACCAATTCCTTTAGCTCATCACTGCTAGGTGCACCCCTAAAGTACCTGCCAAGAGTCTGCAGAAACAGGAAGAAGCAGCCTCCTTCATAGCTTCCCCGCCAGTATTTCTGACACCAGATAACAGGAGCCAACCCCTCTGCAGGTCCATCAGCAAAACTCGCCATCCCCAGCTCCACGGGCCTTCTGCAAGGCCTGCATTCACAGATTAAATCTCACACCATTTGGCACTCGGCTCACCCTCCAGCCAGCAATTTAACTGGGCACCGGAGCAAGGGGCCCTCGGCTCTGCACAAGGACATTTTTCCTGGCTGAAGCCTGAGGGGCGAATGGGTGGTTTCCACCTCAAAATGCAAACCCTGCTGGGTGAGTAGACAGAAGCAGTGTGAAAGGAGCTGGTTCTCAGAGCCTATATTTCCAAGGAGAGGACTTCCACATCCTTATCTAACTGGGTCCCTGACAACACCAAGATGCACCTCATTCCTGGTTTTCCAGGGGAAAAAACGCTCAGGAAGGTCCAGGAGCTTGCTTACGGAAAGGTGGAGCTGGGACTCACAGCCCAGTGTTCTCTGCGTGAGTTTTGGACTCTTGCAGACACCTTGATGCGGCGATGGTCAAATAAAAATGCTTCTCTTTAAACGGGATATTTGGTCTATACCTATTTGCTCCAGTACCAGCTTCACGGCTCTGTCTTATGCTAAATGAGACACGTCTATGCGTCTGTAATAGCCAGTACTGACAGTTTTGTTTCCACACTCATTACAGGGCTGATTAGTAATTAGGACTGAACTAAAATTAACTCAGTGCTCCCAGAGCCCAGCACAGCCTGCCCCCACAGAGGCCTTGCTCACTGGACGGGTGGGTGGTGAGTGGGTGAGTGAGTCAGCCATCGAGGGGGGACAGAAAGCATTGTTCATTCATTCGTTCATTCATTCATTCATTCATTCATTCAGTGCATTGATATGGATAAAGCTTCTTTCATTAGGTGTCCTAGGAAGTCCTGACAGAGCTGTCCCATCCCTGGGGTAAGAGAGGGACTAGGTCTCCCTCCTTCTGTGGTTCTCCCTCCTGCCCCCACCCCAACGCCATCATACCATGCAGGCAGCTCAGTGGTGGTGGCTTTCAATGCGAGAGAAAACCCAACCTTCTTTAGGAGGAAACAGAAGTTGTTAAATCTGGCCCACATGCCCACATAAGAACATGTGCTGGACATGGCAAACCCAAGGGCAAGCGTCCCCTTCCCCCAAAGTGACGAGCTGAGCCGGAGACCCTTGGAGACTATTCCCAGCAGATAACTGTGGTTGCCGGAGTCCAAGGTTGTTTGCCTGGGGGCCCTGCCAGCAGGATTTCTATTGATGAGGTGGTATGGAGATCCACATCCGAGCCCACCACTGCAGAGAGGTCTCTGTGAACTCCATTTTATGCTTTCTGCAAGGCGGATGGGTGGGCTTTTCCCTTCATCTATTCTGAAAGCCCCTGTTTCTGGCTGGTTTGTGGCTGTCTCTCTCCTCCCCAGGGGACCTGGAGGGACTTTTGGAGTCTTGTTGGTGGCAGTCTTAGCAGAAGTCGAAGCTGTAATCTTCAATCACAAGGGCCAGAAGAGAGGGACCGAAGACAGAGTCAGGGTGGCAAGTTGAAGAATGAGGGTGAAGGTCCAGGAGGGGTGGCAGACTCCCACCCACACCCAGTCATAGATGTGAGTGTTCTGCCTCTTCTGGGGGGCTGGTTTCCCCCGTGACAGGACCAACTCACTCAACAAGCCTCAAGAGGTAAAACCTATGTACATCTTGGCAAGTAGAGAGGACTTCTTGACCAACGGGCTAGACGGGATCACACTCATGGGCTTTCAGGACCAGACAGATGGTGAAACCTTTGGCAGGTGGGATGTGGGGCTCAAGCACTGAGGGACAGCGTGTTGTGAGGGACAACACTGGCTGTTCCTCCAAATCTCTGGAACCCTCTTAGGAAGTAAGGAGCAGAGAGATGCCCAATGCAAGTCTTATTACATATTTCAGCTCACAGCAAACACAACTAGACCTTATATTTTAATGACTAAATTAGTGGTGTGGGAGGAGCTTGGAGCATGTGAACTTGTCTTCCATTTATTGGGAAGTTCCTGCGTGTTCCTAAAACCCCAGAGGGGAAGTCCTTCTACGCTTTCCTTCTGAATTGTCCTCAAATACTCCAGGCTAACCCTGGTTCCATCCCAACCCAACAGATTTAGCTAGACATCAGCCCCAGTGCCTGGGGTCCCCAAGCTGAGAAGGCCTTGGGGCCCTTAGAAGAAGACAAGTCACTGCAGGGCCAAGGAATGAGTCCCTGGTCTGTGGGAAGGTGTCCTTTCTCTTGTTCAGTCCAGGGGCCTGGCCTGTTCAGTGCCAGTACCTGCAATTAATGAAAGGCACCCACATTTAGGACAGGACCCTCACATGACAGGGTGCTGACATAAGAGGGGGTGAGGGAGTCATCCTCAGACCCTGATTCATAATGTGGGGGTGCAGTGGCAACTCTACCATCAGCTGGTGGAGGACAGAAAGGCCAACAGTGCAGAGATTTTGGGTGGGAACTGGAAATTCAGGGACGATAGAGAACTGAGGGCCTCTACCTTAAATATTGCCCTGGGGACCCCAAGGCCAAAGGCCCCACATCTGCTCACTTTCATCTAGGGACAGAAGCTAGATCCTAAAAGATGAGTTGGAAACATGCTCTTGAAGTGCTTGCTAATGTGTTTGCTGAGAAGTGTGACTTGTCTGTCCAGGCTTCTCGTTCGGTCAGGAGGGCCCGGAGGGCCCTGCTGCGGGCAGGGCAGCACTATTCTCCAATTAAGACCTTTGTTCCTTTAAGCTGCAAAGACCTGGCGCCAGGGCCTGGGCTTCAAGCAAAGGCTCCAAACGTTCCCCAGTGACTCGGTTGTAAGGACCACCCAACACTGGCTTGGTGCAAGTGGAAACTGTAATGACATCGTTTCATGCTGTTTAATCACCAGGGACAGAAGCATTTCACTCTCCCTCAGGCATGCAGTGATTTACGCCTCCCACCCCCCTCCGCTTGCTCCCACTCCTCCCTGCCCTGGGACCTCTGAGATGCTCCACAGACTGTGTTCCCAATTTGTAGACAGACATGGGGTCACCGGCCGGCATTCTCCATGAGAGACATGTTCCTTTCTGTTGACCATGGTGGCCTCTGAGATGGCACATGGCCATCCCTCTCTGGGGGAATGTTGGCTGGATGGGCGAACTGGGAGAGGGTTATGAGACTTTTTCTCAGAGTGAGCATGAGAACATCAAGAAACCACCCTGGAGATGGGAAGAAGACAGTGAGACCCTTCTCCTAATGTGACCTAAAGGTCCAGAGGAGGAATAAGGAAGAACCAGGTACATCCTGCCACACAGAGACCCTCCCGTGGGCTATTCCTCGACACCCGCCAGGAAAACAGATGAGAGAGAAGCTTCCCCCTCAAGTACTGCAGAGTGGAGGGGGCCTAAGCAACAATCTGGAAATAGGACCCTGGAATCCAGGGGCACCAGGCCAGCGTGGGGCTTCTGTGCCTCCTGGATCCTTGAGGCTGAGACATCTGCTCCCCAGGGCAAACGGATTAGCCATGCCTAGCTCGTTGTTCCGACTTCACTTATTTAAAATGTGGACTGTTGGGGCTCAGAACACACTATTCCAAATATGGCAGTTTGGCAAACAGTATTCTAAGCTGACAGAACTTGAGAAATGGCAGGTGTGGGAAGAACCCTCTATCCTCTCCCTAGAGCAGGTGACAGACCCTCCTGTGACAGGTACCCTCACTGCATCTGGGGGAAGGGAGCCTTATCTCTGAAAAGACAGAGAGGTGCTGAGAGGAATCTGAATGAAGAGGCCACACTGAGTTTGCCCCAATTCACCACCCTGAGCTCTTACACTTTGTCTGGTGACTTTCCACTCTTCGTCAGACCTCACCTGAAAAGGCCCAGGCTTTAACCCTTTAGTGGGTCTTCATTTCCTTACGAAGGCTATCATATCATACAATACTTATATGAAATATTTTTGCTCGTTTTTCTCTTGGTAATCTGCCTTTTGTCCTACCACCAGCTGAGTACCTGAAAGGGTAGGAGGAAAAGGAATTGTTTTCCTTCCCTACAGGACTGCGTATTTCCCCCTCATCTGTCTTTCATTCTAACAAATAATGTTGGTGACTGTGTGCATCCTACAGCTTGCATAGGCCATTACTTTTTCTCGAGAAGAGGGACAGAGCTCCCTGCTCGCGAGCGGTGGCTCCAACATGTAGATGAGGCGTGTAACCCATGTCTAAGCACACATGCTCCAAGCTCAGCCACCCGGGTGTGCATCTGAGGCTCAGCTCCCAGCTCAGCTGAGGAACTGTGGGAAAGTTGCTTAATTTCTCTGTGGCCTCTGTGATCTCATCTGCAACATGGGGGTAATAATAACTTGCATCTTGTGGGGTTTGAGGAGTTAGTGAGTTAGTATGCCTAAAGTACAGAGATCCGGACCTGTGACTACTAGGTATGGGTCCTTGATTATTGCCCAAGATTGGTGAAAGTTTAATTAATTATTTAGAAATAATGGAGGCAAGCATGCTAAGGACAAAATGATTCTGACACCTGTTTAAACTCAGAAGTCAGGCTCTATTCAGGGCCATGATGCGATGATAGGGTAGGGACTTCTGCGGCAGTGGGGAGTAGGGGTCTGCAGTGAGAAAAGGATGAGCTCAACTCTGAACACAAGACAGAAGGTGGGATTTCTAGCAAAGGAGCAGGGCTGGAGAGAGGCGGTGGGGGGAAAACCAGCAAGAGGATGGGGTGATTCTTCACTAAACTGACCCAACGGGATTCTTGCTGGAAGCAGGCCAAGGTATGAGGGATTGATCACACACAAATCAATACAGATTGATCAGATGCTAACGGCAGGAATTCTCGCCAAACCGACCGGACCCAGTGGGATTCTTGCTCCAGCTGGGTGGTGCACAGATGGACGTGGAAATCCAAAGGTAGTGGCCCAGTTGGGAGGAGATTACAGCAAGCCCTGACTAGAGTCTGGTCAGAGAAGCTCTGTTCAAGCAGCAGGAAAGAAATCTGAATAGTTACCTTTCAGAATACTTACTCTGCCTCAGCACTGGCTGGCAGGGTTTGGTGTGAGCCCCTGCTGGGAGCCACCCACTGCCCTGAGCTCACCCTCATTTACTTTGTAACCAAGATTCTCGTTACTTTGTAACCAATGATTCTGGAGCACCCTCTGGGTGCCACCCATTACCCTGAGCTCAGCCCTGCCACCAGCACTAGGGGCTTGTTCCTCTCTAAGTCCTGGAAGGTACAGGCTGTGAGCCCTGATGCCTGGGATCCTGAGGTCTGGGGGTTAAGCAAAATTGGGAAGGATCTGGGGACAAGATTCTCCTGATCCATGGTCTTGTCCTGGAGTTTATGGCCGGGCAACTCCTTCTCCCTTTGACCTCATCAGATGGGAGGACGAGTCTTCGGGGGGTCTTACAGGTTCTCCCTGGACCTGCGGTTCTGAAGCCTGCTGGCAACTCCTGTAGGTAAACAGGTTTCTCAGATCCAGTCCTTTGGCCAATACCAGATGAAACAAAGCACTTTGAATAGCATCTTCTAGCCTTTAATATGCTGGTGTCCTCTGGGAGCCAGGCCTGGGATGCCAGGTTCCCAGGCGGATCTGACTACAGAATATTATTTTTTATGGGATCATCTCACTAGTTTCCAAAGGAAGATTGCTGGGAAATGTCCCAATGTTCTCAAAGGCCCTCTGCAGTTATAAAATCTCTGTGACCCGCTAATGGCACAAGACTGAGTAGCACCTGGCCCCTGAGAAAATACACTTAAAAAATAATGAAAGGAATATCAGCCTTCGTTCCCTGTAGATGGTGTGGAGGGTGAAACAAACTGCTCTCCTTCCTGCATCTTCATCGGGGCAAACGGACCCTGCAAAGCCTTTACCTCATGCTGGTTGGAGGAGATCTGTCATCAGTGCCTTTTTGACATTTCAACCTTTCTGCTGGGCCTCTGCATTTCGGTTTGAAAAATCGGCCTGTGTTAATTTTCAGAGGCGGTTTCCCTCCTATTCCCCCAAGCAGAAGACAAGGACTGCTGCTTCCCCTTCACTGCAACGGTTGCCGAAAAGAAAGCAGCTCTCCCCCAGATGGGCGATTCTGCGTCTCCGGCCCGGAGTTTTCCATCTACGAGAACAGCTCAGAGCCATTTGGCCCTGGGATCTCAGTGGGAGGATCTGGTCTAGATTTTCAAGATGGAAAGTGGTTTATCATTTTGGCGGGAGCCTGATGATGTAAATCCAGGAGTGCTCTGCCCAGTCCCTGGGTGCCTCCAAACCTTCCCAGGCGTACTCACAACAAGAAGCTGCAGACCCTTCCCCACACCACGAAAGGTCAACAGTCATCCCCAAAGTGGGTCTATAGAAGTCTCTGGTGGACACAGGTCTTCCCGTCCATACCGGCGTCCACACTGCTCCCTAGAGGTTTGAATCTGTCTGATGGAAACTTACTTCCAGGGAGAGGAGATGGGGCTGACAGCAGTGAATTGTTCCTCAGTATTACAGTTTGTCTTGGTAAATGTCGGCGATGTCATACCAACCAATGAGTAAAACGTAAATACGTATGGGCCAAAGACACAAGCAGGTAGTTTACAAACAGAAACATACGACTAGGAAGAAAATGAATGGAAGCAATGTCAATTTTGACACTAAAACATGCAAATCAAACAATAGATAAAATATGTGTGTACAAGGATGTGTGTGTGTCTGCCCACCAAACTAGAAGGAGCCACGTACATTTTTACTAGCCAGTTAGTGAAATGATAAGTCTTAGCCACTGCTAGTGGCTATATACACTGATATTCTGTGCTCAATATTTACCAAAGACTTCAGAAATTCCTATGAAAAGAATAGCTAACACTTACTAGACACCAGGTCCAAATCTACGTACCATAGACACACTGGTATATGAAGCCAATGCATTGATTCTTCTGTCAAATATACCATAATCTTCGTTTTGTCTTCTGAGTAGAGAAACAGAAGGAGAAAGAGCTCATGCAACTAATTTGAGGTTATGTAGCTAGCACATGACAGACACAAAATTTGAACTCAAGACACGTTCCCCCAACTCCCTCATTCTCCTGCCCAGTGTGACTTACTCATTTGTTCTGTGTCTGTGAAGGAGCCTACATACACCGTCCCATGACGACTTTGACACAAAGATGCTCACTAGTTTATTTATGATAGTGAAGACTTGGAAACACATTGGTGAAATAACACACTGTCACATAAAAATAGCATCTAGGATTTTAGGTTATAGATGTCAGAATGAATGCAAACACATTTATCTTCAGTGCCTACCTAAATCCTACTAAAAAGGAGATTCAGTGGAAATTTTTAGCCACACCCAAGATCACAAGGACAATGAGAATAGAAAAGGAAATGGTAACATGACTGTGGATGCTGAGAGGCAGAGAGACAAGTTTTTATAGACTGGGGCATCCAAGAAAGGAGGATCCAATCTATAGTACCTAAAACATAGAAAACAGAAGAAAACACAAACATAAAGGAAAACACACAACACACAGAGGACCCCCAGTGGGCTGAGAACTTGATGTACCTGGTACCCTGGAAGCAAACGTGGGGTTCGACCACTCCTTTCCCCAGATGTGCCTTCCTTCCCCCACTCAGTGTGTTGGCCTGTTGGCCCAAGCAGGAGACTAGAGGTCTATTCTCTGGAGAGGCTAAAACAGAGGGTCACTGAAGATGTGAGGATTAAATGAACAGTGAAATTTAAAATATGATAATTAAATGGAGATTTTTCTCCTGGTTGCCTCTCAGGATCCTGGTGATCAGACTTCTCCCTTCCAGGGAAGAGACCAGAAGATTCTTTTCTCAGAAATCTCACCAGCCCAAGAGAAAAGACCTAAAGATAAGAACAGCAGGGTCTCCACAGCGACATTCCAGGCAGGACCATTGCAAGACCACAGTTGACAAGTGTCACCATTACTTGGGATTCCTAATCAACTTTTTAGGACCCTTCTATTAAATATGAGCAAACTTCCAAAAATCATCAAATATTTGAAGAAGTCTTGTAACATAGACAGATATTAAAAAAACAAACAGAACCCCAGGGAAAAAATGATTATGTAGGAAAATGAAAACCAAAGCCAGACAAAGAAGAAAGATGCCAATAATATCCTCCAACTTACAAGAGAAGATGTTACATCTATGAAACAAGAACAGAATGCCATTAAAAAGGAACACTTAGAAAAGAAAAGAAACAAAATGGCTTGGGGACATTAAAAAGATAATGGCAAAAATTAAAAACTCAGAAGAAAGTTTCTAATAACGCTGAGGAAATCTCTCAGAGAGTAGCAAAATGCCAAAGCAATCTAAAAAAGACAAGAAAATTGGAGAATCGACAAAAAAAAAAAAGAGGAGAAGTTGGAAAGAGAATGGATGTAGCACGGGGGGATAAATCATCAAAGAACAGCAGAGATAACTGGTCATGATGTAGTAATTCTAGGTGCCTCAAAGTGTTCCAAGCATTGTCTAATAACTCAAGCATTGCACATTTACTCATGTAATTCTAATGAAAACTCTTGGGGTTGACATCATTTTTATCCTACTCTATAAATCAAGACACTAAAGCACAGAGAGGATGGAAGTCTGATTACCCAAGGTCACCCAGCTGATAAATGGCAGAGCAAGGATTTGAACCCAGGCAAGTTTGGCTCTCTTGTCTAAGATCTAACCACTTCACTAGACTGCCTCTCAGTCAAATAGCTTTATAAAATCCAAGAAATACTTTTAGATTGTTTTCCAGACCTGACATTTCCAAACCGAAAAGACCATTTGAGTGTCTAGCCCAATGGAAAAAATGTTATGCATACTAAGACATAAAACCATAGATGGTGGAACTTCAGAACCCTGGGGACAAAGCAGAAATCCTAGAAGCTGAGAGAGAGAGATGAGAGACAACACATTTCCTATAAGATCAAGAATCAGGATGACATGTGACTTCGTCTTAAGAGCAATTCTGGAAACAAGGAGAAAATGGAATAATGCATTGCCTTCAGTTCTGAGCGTCAGGGAGTTAAACTAGTAGTCTATACTCAGCCAAGTGGTCAAGTGTGAATGTGGAATAATGACATTTTAGATACAACTGGCCTCGTGCATCTTTTCCCTGGAACCTGAGTGAGTCAACCAGAGAGGAAGGCATGACATCAGGAAAGGGGGAACGCAGGAAAGCTGGGTCCCTGGGGTCGTGTGGAAGGAGATTCTTGGATGACAGTTGTGTATCAGAACAGTGTCCAGATCGGAGCAGGTTGGGAAACTGGGACGGACGTCCCCAAGATGAAGTCCACCAGACGTGTTTGAATGAACTGAGTAGGGTCTCCGGTGAGAGTCAGTTCCTACAAATTAGGGAAAGACAAGCAGACAAACAAACTGAGAAACAACACGCAAGATGATTAACTGCACTGAGAATAAACAGTTGTTCAGGGAAAGACAAGTGATCTCAAAGTGTCCACTGAATCACAAACACGTATTACCGTTCATGTTTGCACGTATATAAAAACGTAAGCACCAAACACGGATCTGATCCGAATGGTGACTCCATCCTCGTGGCGGGATGGCAGGGAAATGGGGAGAGGGCATGTGTGCATTTCTTGTCCTTAGTGGTAGGTAAGTCAGTAAATAAAGACTGAAGTTGAAAAATAAACAGGTATGTCATGTACAAACATGGGGTAAAGACCAAAGGAAATGGCAGAAAAATCGGAAAGTGATAAACTCGGGGGGGAGGTAACAGGCAGGAGTTTGATCAGGTGCTACTGATTTTTATAATAGATCTTACAGATGCAACTGATTCTATAACTATGTGCCCAGGTAGCTGATTACAATGAAAACTCAATAAAAGAAACAATGATGAACATGGAGGGTGTTGATAACATGACAAATGAGAATCACTTGGTGTTGGGTGAAAAGCAGGATCCCAATGACATGAGCAGGACTGCAAGTCTGCAACAAACAAACGAAACCAGAAGAAAGACTTGCAGGAAATGCATCAAGTACTAAAGGTGGTTGGTCAGAGAGGGGGATGCTTTAAAGATTCTGCTTTTAAGTGTTTCCCACATTTTCTGTCATGTGGTGAGGTTTCTCGGGTAATGGAAAATGAAGGGGAGAACAGATGCTCCTGTAAAGCGATGGTGCTCACGGGCAGCCTGGGGGGCATCGAGTGAACTAGGTCTCCGTGTTCTGCTTGGAGCCTGGGACACCTTCCTCTTTGTGACGTCTAATGATAATCCACGTCAACTTGCTGGTCAGAGGAGCCGAAACATAAGCTTCTGGAATGGCAGGTAGTAGACAGAAGTGAGAAAACCTGATAGAGAAAAAAAAGCAGTCCCAAAGAATCCAAAGAGAATGGTACGGGAGACTGTCCATGCTGCTGACAAATGGCTGGTGAGCATCTCTTCAACTCCCTCTCAGAACATCAGAAGCAACGGACCATGCATGGTTCCCTTGTGCGGCTTTCACACACATCCCTGCTGTGTGGACCAGTGTGGGGCCCCCTCCACTCTCCCCTTCATATTTTGTCCTACACGCCCTCAACAGATCTGGGTTTGAGAAAGACACCCCATGACAGAGGGTCCTAGGACCCCCATGCTCATTCCTACAGTTGTGAAATCTCTGTCTCCCCCGTTACACTATGAGCTTCTTGGGGGTGCCTGCATAAGGTCGCACCCCTGGGAGACACTCAATAAGGGAAGAGATCCTACCTCAGGGATAAACAGGAAGTGGAAAGTTTCTCTGGAATCTGGAGGAAGAGAATGGTCCCAGTGGTGGCTGGGAGCAGCTCACATGCATTTGCAAGGGCCAATGGAGAGCATCTCTTCCCAACTCCGTGTTTGAATGATATCGTGTCAGTAGCTTGGAATTAGTCATGGTGGGAATATTTACACAAGGTAATCTGTAAACATTACCAATAAGCTCCCAAATGCCCCTGAGAGCTGGTCACTAAGCATGTATTCCCACGATATTGCCAATCGGTACCCAGGTCCTTTTTGGCCACGGGCTCCTCTTCCTAGAAGCAATCAATAGTCCAGTGATGCTGGTGATAGCCACACTGTTCATTCCAAGGGCATGCCAGAGATGGGACTCAGGCATCTACAAGGACTTTTCCATTTGGGAATTGTTAAGAGCCTTTATGATTTGAGAAGATTGGAAAGTCAGGGCTCTCTACCCCTGAGGTAATTCTGGCACTCACCTCTGAGGTTTTCAGAGATCTCTGTCACAACCAGGGTGAAGGAGGACAGGGATGTGGGGTTCCCAACCACTATCCAATTCAGTGGCAGGATCAAACAAACCCTCCACAGCAGACTTTGGAAATCCTAGAGAATAGGTTTAAGTATTGTCATATTTTACAATGTTTGCATGTGCGTGGAAGGAAGTGGCAGATCACAGACTATCCCTCTCTGCATCCCATTGCCTGGTAAATGAGTCCTGGGTGAATCTACCAACATGGGTGTAATTAAGATTGATACTTTGTAGGAGGTTTCGCCTCAGAATGCAAAATAGCGTCTCCGTGAATCAAAATCACAGTAGGTGATAAAAAGAAAATCATTGTATGGTGTTAGACTCTCTGGGTAACACCGAGTTTCTGAGTCATAAGTCAAGGGGTTCTAGGAGGTTCTGTGGGGTTCTGTGGGTTCTTTGGGTCCTCTGAGGTCGCCGGTAAGGCAGCCTAGAGGCTTTTGAATCCCACAATTGATGGATGTCTTTGGGTGTCTCAAAGATTGTTCCTTCCTATCGACAGGGTTCCATGACAGGCGCCCCGTGAGATAAGCTATTATTTATTCATTCTGTTCAACAAATACCCACTGACCACCTCCTTTTCGCATTCATCTTGTGCTGGCTGCTTTCACGGCAGCTTTGAGCAGCTTCATGAGACGGGGACCTCCCCAGCCCCTGCGGGACGAGGTGGAAGTGTTGAGAGCTTGACTGACCTTCTCCCCACGCCTCCAGACATACGTTTCTTTCTAGTCCTCAGAGTGCTGCGCTCACCCCTGCCTCTGGGACCTGGGGTGTGCCCTTTATCAGAAGCCCACTTTTCTGCAGTTTCACAGAGGTGGCTCTGAGCAGAGCACGAGGCCCTCCGGGCGGCTCCTCTGTTACGCTGTCAGACCCCATTAGCGTGCACCATGCCTTCCCCAGACCAGGGGGAGAGGAGAGCCAAGGGCGCCACTCTTGTCTTGCTGGGATCTCGCCACCAAGATGTTGCGTCTTCAGCTGCCGGGGCACCTGGGAGTCTCTATGTCTGGAGGCTACAGGGTCCTCGCCTCTACTTGGTGAACTTCACGGGCTGTTGGATTCGCCTCACTTCTGTCCTAGTGCGACTTCGCATCCCCAATTGTGTGTCACTCCATAAGATCGTGGGAGACCTGAGGACATTCCCCTGAATTAAATGACTCTTTGTACCCTGATAACTTACCCTCTGATCTAATCATATGGGTTTTCCCTCTGATCAGCATTGCCAGCTAAACAGCGGGAAGCATCTCTCTTTGGGTCGTCAGGTTCGGTGGGTTTGTGACACTGGCCCGTCCTCTCCCGGAGGCTGGCCACTCCAGGGAAGCTGAGGGGGCCCTAACGTCTGGTGTTGCCAGACGATGCTCTTTGGAGTTGGTGGGTAAACAGTCAAAGGGAGTCATCCTCCAGTTCAATAATGAAGAGACAGATGACCAAAAACTTTCTTTAAACGGGGAAAAAATGTTTGAATAGACACTTCACAGAAGAGGTACAAATGGCCAAAAGCACAGGTAGAGGGAACGCCATTAGTCATAAAAGATGCAAATTAAAACAATGAAATATTAAAGTCATGAGGAAACATAAAATGTTAATTTGAAAAAACTCAGAAATCCCCAATTTTGGCAAGAATATGGAGCAAGCAGAACCGTGTTGCAGGTGGGAGGTAAAATGTTACAAACACTCTGGAAACCATAGTGTCCCCCAAATCTAATACACATTTACCCTGAGAGGCAGTGGTTTCCCCTTCTAGGTATTTATCCAAGAGAAATGAAAATAAATGTTTAGAAACCCCAACTTGGATATGAGTGTTCATGGCAGCCGAATTCATACCCCAACTGGGAATTATCCACACACCTACCCACAAGAGGATGGGAAAATTTACATCTGTGCAAAAGAATACTTCTGAATGGTAAAAGGAAGAGACCATTGGCACAACCTAGGGAGTTCACAGGTATCACGTTGAGGAAAGAGGGATACCAGAGTACACACTGTGGGGTTCTGCCGATTGGAAGTTCTAGAACAGGCAAAACTCTAGGGGAATTAAAATCAGAGGGGCAGCTGCCTGTGGGTGTAGGGGATTGACCAGAAAGTGGCTGGAGAACTTTCTAGAGTGAGGGAAAAGTTCTATATCGTGATGGGAGTGCTGTATTCACAATGCACAGGGGTGCTCATATTTGTCAAAAGTCATCCAATTGGGGCGCCTGGGTGGCTCAGTCGTTAAGCGTCTGCCTTCAGCCCAGGGTCCTGGGATTGAGCCCTGCCTTGGGCTCCCTGCTTGGTGGGAAGCCTGCTTCTCCCTCTCCCACTCCCCCTGCTTGTGTTCCCTCTCTCACTGTCTCTCTCTGTCAAATAAATAAATAAAGCATTAAAAAAAAAAAAGTCATCCAACTAGACACTTAAAACCTGGGCACTTTTGTGGATGTTAATTGTGTGTGTGTGTGTGTGTGTTGTAGGAAGTAATCAGGATCTCCAGGTACGACTTTCTCTTAAACTCAGAAACCCCACTGATAAGCAAGGACCAGGTTGTATGAGCGCATTTGCTGGGGATGGAATGACTGGCCCCTTTCTCCAGCCCTCCCCACATCTGTGCCCGGTGCCTCGTGATGCAGCAAAGCTCAGCCCAAATGACCTGAAAATGCGTGAGCAGCAGTCCTTGCTGATGGCTTGTTACCCAACAGAAGCTGACCGATAGACTCCCCTCTGCGTCCATCTTCTCCCAAAAGTCACTTCCTGGCATAGTCTTACTTCCTCTCTCACAATTATTACCAATGCTGTGCCCCACCCCCACACACCCTAAACTGCTCTGGTTGAATCACATACCACCACTCTGCCAAAATCATCTCAAGAGTTTCTATTGTTTACCATGTAGAACCAACCCAGTACTTCAGCCTGATGTCCAGAAGCCACTTTAGCAGAGTCCCCAGTAGGCCCCATCCTCCCTGCGCCCCAATATTTCCCTACATCTCACTGCCAGGCATGGACCCAACCACCTCCCCCACCCGCGTGCCCGGAAGCTGGGCACAGAGGTTAAAAGCAGTGCATCCTTGTGGATATGGAAGCAGAGAATGAGGCCCATCAAGTGGGTCAGGATGTGTCACCCCAAATATGCCACTTTGGCTCAAGAATTATTTTGAGTCAAAGGCCTCTGAGTTCCTGAAGTCCCTTTTCTCCCTAAAAGGAAAGCTTCCCTAAAGAAGCATCACTATTAACCCTCACCCCAAGGGCAGCTGCAATCTCCTCTGCTGGACTATCGTATTTTCACCTGTTTTCCTAAGGGCCCATTTATCTTTCAAAAAAAGTAACTGGTGTTTCCATTAGTGTCCCTCACCCCAAAGTCATTTGTCCTCCCAGATGTGCCACTGTGCCCCTCCCATCCCCTAGTAAAATGTATATAATCTCTCAAATCTCACTTATTTGGGGGATGCCCCTGCGTGTATGTCTTTCTCCTGTCAGGTTGTCTGTTGCCAGTTTTAATTCACAGGCCCCCGGGCACTGCACTTGAGAGGATAGAGGAGAAGACTTTCCTTCCCTGCAACCACCTATATATTGAGAAGTCAGATGGAGGAAGCCAGAAGAGAGATCAGAAGATGTAAGATTTAGAAGCGGGGCCCAAAGGATTTTATTTTGTTTTGTTGTAAAGAGTTCTGGGTCCAACTAAAACAACTTCCCTCCACATCTCCCTTCCCAGGGGAGACCAGGTGCCCAGAAGCACCGTGCATTAGTGACCCCTCATTCCTCCAGTGGCTCACAGAAGCCCAAACCTGTGATTCGTAAGGACTCGGTGTTTAATGAGCCTGGAGGCGCTGAGAAACAGCGCTTGAACCGTGGGCACAGAGGGAGAGCACGCGGCAGGCAGTAGAGATGGCAACTGCTGTGTGGGCCATCAATATTAGTTAAATTTAATAGTGAGGTCTTATTGACTATAAGAGTCTTAATTATCAGGAAGAATGACCCTGTCTGTTAACAGCAGAAAAATGATCAAAACCAAAACCACATAAACTTAAATTGTTTGCTTGTCCTTTTATAAATAAGATTAATTGGCTAAATGGAGCCTATAGGTTAAAAGGGATAAGTGGCAGGTTTTTTTTTTTTTTTTTTTTTTCCGACAATTGCCTTCTTAACACTCTCAGACTTATGCTCCGGAGGTTTGATGGGGAACATTCATCAAAGAGTGTTATTGTTACTATGTTTTAATGCGACTCTTCTCTGAATCTCTCCCACCTCAGTGCTTTGTCTGCTAGGAGGGTAACAGGCCTCCAGGCTGTCAGAACAGGATGTTTTGAGGGGGTGGGTGTGACTGAAGTCTCCCCAGGAAGCCAGCCGAGGCGCATGCCCACACGCGCATGCACACACACACACACGCACACACACACACACGTGCACTCCCATCCTTCCCTGCTCTTGTCCCCAGCCAGGACTGCAGGGTCCTAGAATGACTGAATCCTGGCTGAGCCACCCTTGTGTGGATGTCCCAGTGGGCACAGAGGATGGAGAACCCACCTCACCGGCTGATTTCTTTTAGAAAGCCTGGGTCCTGCTGTGGTGTATTTTCCCTTGCCTTCGTTCTGGAGGGAGCCCTTTGGGTGGGTGAGTCCCCTCCCACCTCTAATCCTTTCCTGACCCCCAAAGCAGCAATTACCCACACCAGTCTTAAGAATGTGATGGACAAGCAGAGGCAGGCCTTTGTCCAGACCCTCATCTCAAGTCAAACACCCGCTTCCAGGAAAACAGGAGATTCTTCTGCTTCAATGAGAACCTATTACATGTTAAAAATGATGTGGGAAGTAGAAATGAACAGAGAGCCAAGGCCACTGGAGAGCTTTGCTGCTGGCTGGGCATCATTCAAAGTTGGACATGTGATTCCTCAGAACCTAGGAAGTGGGAGGCCCTCAAGTCAAACACCACTTCCAGGAAAACAGGAGATTCTTCTGCTTCAATGAGAACCTATTACATGTTAAAAATGATGTGGGAAGTAGAAATGAACAGAGAGCCAAGGCCACTGGAGAGCTTTGCTGCTGGCTGGGCATCATTCAAAGTTGGACGTGTGATTCCTCAGAACCTAGGAAGTGGGAGGCCAGCTGTACCCACCCCGCTGGTTTGCCATTACTGCTCTGTGCCCCGGGACACCAGGTGTTGTGGGTTGCACTGTGCCCGCCCCCAAATTCATCCACAGGAGTCCTAACCCCTAGTAAGACAGGAGGTGACTGTATTTGGAGAAGGAGCTTTTACAGAGGTGATTAAAGTAAATGGGATCACTAAGGTGGGCCCTAATCCAATAGGACCAGTGTCCTTATAAGAAGAGGAGGGGAACACAGATACCCACAGAGGGATGATTGCTCAAGGACACAGGAGGAGACGGCCATCCACACACCAAGGAGAAAAGCCTCCAGAGGAACCAGCCCTGCCGGCCCCTGGATCTTGGACTTCCAGCCTCCAGACTTTTGGGAATAAATGTCTGCTGTTTAGGCTCCAGGCCAGCCCAGCAGACTGACCCAACGTGTCCCCTCTGCTCTCCATCGCTTTTGCAAAGCAGAGTTTCTGCGGCCAGGACTGAGGAGAAAGCAGGTGGGTCCTGCCTGGTTCTTACCTTGCAAGGATGTTTTGCTCTGGTCTTAACTTGCATGGCATTTTTAAGGCCTAGGAAACATTCTTGCCCCTAAATCAAAGCATTAGATTTCAAAGGAAATTTAATAAAGCATGCTTTTGCAGCCTCATGGAAATGTGTGCTATGCAAACAGTGAAGATCCTTGTCTGAAAGTGATTCTCTCCTGGCTCCTTCGGCCGCCAAGGGAATGAAATCAAAAGATCGGCAGCGGTTCCAAGCTCATCATTTGTCAAAGCGAGGAGAGCTCAAAGCTACAGACTTTTGTGTCCTGAGCTAAATTTAGCTAATCACACCTCCGAGTTCTGTTCTCTGTCCAGGACCCCTGGCATCCCCGGTGAAAGGATTAGTGATGCTGACAGCAATAATGATAGTTTGTGCTTTTAGTTTCTTGCTTCAGACAGTTTTTAAAGGACTCTGCCACCCTGACTTCACTCACGTCTGTGACACCAGCGGAGACTGCCTGGGTGGGGGGCTGGGGAGGAGGCTGGGCATGTCTTGCAAACCGCAGGACAGACAGGTGGAAAGATTCACACCTGTCCATAAACCAGACACGTGCAGAATGTCAGTCCTTGAGCGGCACTGTCCTCTGCCCTCCAGGACTTGCTTAGGACACAGGGCGAGCTACCACCCTCACAGATCTCCCACTGTGGAAGGTTCTGGAGAAATGAAATGTGTCAATCCCCCCCCCCTTTGTCTTGGTGGTTCCAAAGGGGGCTGGATGCAGGGGTGGCCTGGGACACTGCTCCTGACTTGTCACCACATGCCCTGCCAGAGCAGCTCATGGGTGATTCCCTGGAGGGTCTGCTGTCAATAAGGACCAGGGATGATGCTGTCTCATGGACATCCCCTGGGAGAACCCACTCACCTGCAAAACTGAAGGCAGAGAGAGAGAGAGAGAGAGGGAGAAAAGGCCTTCCCTAAGACCCAGGACATGATTTCTTATCTGAGTGAAGTGGCACAAAGTGATCCACAAAGTGATCCAGTGTCTTTGTAAGGTGGGGGTTGGGGGGGAGGAAACCTCTCCCCTGATTTTCCTTCCATGCTGTGTGCTGGGCGTGGGGGTGGGGTGGTAGGGAAATCTCTTCTCTCCTGACGTTTCCATGGTGACAGGTGGAAGTGACATTCTCCAGTATGATCTCTACCTCTTGTCTTAACATCACTTCTCATATCATTTCTCAAGTGCTTCAGACTACGGGCAGGAGAAATGGGATCGTTACAGCCCCTCCCGCCGCCCTGTCCCCTGCCCTGTGCGTCTCGGCTCCTAAAATGTGGAAGTCAGTGTGGAATCCGGGCTGTGGCTCTAGATCTGTGTGTTTGCAAGGACTCACACAGGGGCTCTCTGCGAGGGGCCGCCCAGCCATCCACTGACTCACACCTTCACTCAGCCTCCCTTGGTTCCAGAGTTGGTCTGGGGATGTTGGGGTGAGGAGGGCCTGGATCCATCCCCAAGAAGCTCTCAGCATCGTGGAGGAGAGACGAGATGCATGGTAGCAGTATGAGCATGCTTCTGTGGCTGCCCAGAGCTTCGTAAATGCCTCTCAAGGCCCACCTGGCCCGGCCCCAGAGCCCCTCCGCCCCCTCTGCAGCCTCGCCACCCCGTGGGCCCGGCCCCAGAGCCCCTCCGCCCCTCTGCAGCCTCGCCACCCCCTCCCTACTGCTCAGAGAGCTCCCTCTGTCCCCGCACGGCCTCATGGTCAGCTCCGTCCTTTCCTCCAGGCTTCGGTTAGATGCTCTCTCCTCAGTCACCGTGATGCAGCTCGGGCCACCACGACAGAGGACCTCGGGCTGGACAGCTCACACGGCACAACTGCACCCCCGATGGCGCTGGGGGTGGGAAGGCCAAGAGGAAGCTGCGGCCGCTCCCTGTCCTCCCACGGTCGTCCCTCTGTGCATGTCTGTGTCCGGATCTCCTCTTGGTATGGAGACACCAGTCCTAGGGGGTTAAGATCCACGCATATGACCTCATTTTTCCTTAATTACCTCTTTAGAGGCCCCATCTCCAAATAGTCACATTAGGAGTCAGGGGTTTGACATAGGAGTTTTGGGAACACACAATTCAGTCCGTAACAACCACCCGGTCCGTAGAAAAATGTCCCTGCTCTGGGCGTACCTTGTCTCACCCCCTCACTGCCGGGCCCTCGTGCCCCGCACCCCCACCCGCCTCAGGACTCCCTCATTTTGTTCCGAATGCTCACAGTCTGTCTTCCCAACCAGGGTGTGAGCTCCAAGAGAGCAGGGGTTCCCGGTTCTGTTTCACTGTTTCCCAAGCCCTTTGACAGGGCCTGAGCACACAGCTGCACTTCAGGAATGTGAGTTTAAAGCGTGGAGCCGACAGAGAAGGAGCAAGGAGCAGGGCTGGCCAGGAAACTGGCTCAGCAGAGGCTTCTGGGGTTCTGAGGCTTGTCGAGGTCCCGCAGATGCTGCAGGAAGGATTGTGAGCCTCCAGGCTGAGCCGAAGCCCTGGCAACAGGGGAGGAGGGATGGCGGGGAGCGTGGTGGGGAGTGGGAGGTGCTGGAGACAAGTCAGGGGGGCCACAGGACCCTGCGAGCCACAGCCTTCCTCCTCTCGTCCCAGGAGCGACTGCTCCCTCCTCTCAAACAAAAACCCCTTAGAGGGTAAGGGATCGTGTTTGCAGAGCTGAAATGCCAGCAGGAGGGTCCTGCTCACTTGGGAGGGCCCAGGGTATGAGGCTCTGCTTCTGGGCAGCCTGCAGGTGACCAGAAGTCACACCAGACTCGTCACTGAGTCCTGGTCCGACTCTTCAGCAGCTGCTAGTAGGCTCGGAAGAAGCCCCCATGATCCAGTCTCCCCTCTGACAGACTGTCTCCTCCAGATGCTGGATATTCCCAAAAGGTGACCCACAGTTCTTCACAGTGGCCAGTGACGATGGCCAGGCCTCCGAGAGCCATGCATGTCCGTCTCTGAGTGGCTGCAGACCCAGGAGCTGGGGGTGAAACTCAGCGATTGCTCCCCTGTCCACTGTTCCTGTGCCCCAGTCCACGTGGACGTGTTTACCATCCGTGTGGCCCCAACTACAACCACATCCCTCCTGTGTCCATTGGCGACCAGGGTAATTTTCTGGATCAGCTTTGCCTGCCTCTGACAGTAGTCTCCCAAAGGGCAGGAAAGGGATCTGTTGGTGAGCAGGGTGGGGGGTTCCCTTACGCATATCCCGGCAGAAACCACTGTCCCTTTGCAGAGAGCAGCCAAATGAGATTTCGTATGGTGCATTTGTTGGATATAATGGAAAGAGAGAAGTAAAAATGAGTCCAAAGCCCTGGAAAAACCGTGCCATGTAACCACTCACTAGCTCTGTGATCCTGAGCATGTCCTTTGCAAGCCTGTTTCCTGCCTTCAAACGGGGATGCCCTTGTCCTGGTAGTTTAGCCATTAAGAAATGGACATCGTGAATACAACTGGCACCTAGGAGGCATTGAGCACGACCAAGTGTTCCCTCAGTCGTTAGTAAAAGCTGAGGCCAAGTCAGCACAGGGGGCCAGGGGCCAAGCCACAGGGCGACGTGGAAGTCAGGGTGGGTCGGGCCTGCGTGACGGGGCCCCTGGTACAGCAGGATCCCTGAGGGCTGACAGGCGGTGGCCTTGGGTCACAGAATACCTGCTTCTCACCTTCTCCAACTTCAGAATCATTTCAAGGGGTGGAAGCGAGCCAGGAATTTGGGACAAATTGTTAAAAATAGGGATTCATTAAAAAAATACAAAACAATAGAAACCCATCTAACACATTTTATGGATGACCACACATCACTGAGATGATGTGGGATGACATTTCTTTCTTTCCCCCCTTTCAGGTCTCCTGTTGGGCAGACACAGGCCTCTTCTTCCTCCCCTCCCTACTGGTTCTCTACTTGCCTTTTCTACCTCCTTTTATTTTTGATTTGGTGATTACCAGCTTTAAATTGTAACAAGCCTATCGACAAAACCAAGTGACATTAAACAGCATCTCTGTGTGTCACCAGAAGTGAGAACATTTAAGCTTGAAACCTGCATCCTTCCCAACCTCCTGTGTTTGTTGGCTAATATATCAACACCATCTCGTTTTTAAACAGTCTGCTCCTTTTATTTGTTTTTTTTTTTTAAGATATCGTTGTTTACTTAGAATTACCGATGCGTTCATGGCTTCCTCTCTTTGGGTTTTCTTGCACCTTTACTGCTTCCTGTTCAGCCTTGATTTCCTACTTGTTGGGGTGTATCCTTTCACGCATCTTTCAAAAAGGCTCGCTGAATGGCAAACAGTGGACAGTGAACTCTTTGGGTCTGTCTGAAACTCTCCAGAGAGTAGATTAACTGGATATAGAATTTCTAGGTTAAGAGTTATGTTCTTCCTATTTAAAAACTTATTGTATATTGAATTCCATCCTTTGTGCTGCTGATGTCTCCTCTCCATTTTACTCCGGCTCTTCAGTTCTTTGCCTACCTCTCCCTTGTTTAAGATTTTCCCTTTGTCTCTGGAGTTCTGCAGATTTCACAGTTTTCTCTTGGTCGATGGGCTTCAACAGTTTTACTATAAAAAGTCCTTGCATGGATTCGTTTTACTTATTTTGCACGGGACTTTTTTTGGGTTTCCTCAATCTGAGTGCTCACGTCTTTCTTCACTCTTGAAAAACAGGAAGCCATGTTTTCCCCCTGAAATATAATTTTAGACAGATGCAGAAGTCTGTTGTCCTGCCCTTGTCTGAGCAGATTGTCGCTCCGTCCCTGCTCCTCATCAGCCATTGCTGCTGCCTTCCCCCTCCGCACCCCCGTGGGCCGTGCGTAGTCTCCAGGTCCCTCTCTGGAAGGAACATCTGGCCCGTGACAAATCTGCCTGTGATTATTCTTCACATGCTCTCTTGGTCCCCGCCCCCTTCTCACATCCACTGGAACTTTTAACCTGTTTTGAAATCTCACTCTCTTTTCATTACCTCTCTCTCCCGAGGGGCTGATTTTGTCCTTGTTGGATCTGCCAGCTCTGATCTTGGAGGGGTGTTCTGCCTGGAGTCTCGTGGGCCTGCCGGTTTCTCCCTCTGCATCCGCTCACCGTGCCCTTCACTAGCAGAAGCCTGGTGTGGATCCACTGGCGATCGGCTGAGGCAGAAGCGCTCACTCTCAGACGGGCATGCAGCTGGAGCTGGTGTGCAGCCCACACCCGGAGGAGGGCGGGTGGGCGAAGGGAGGTCTCTGAGCAGGGCCTTCATCCTGTGGGGCCTCCTGTGACCCGCCATGGCTGTCCACCCCTGGACTGTCACATGTATGACAATAATAAAGCCCTGCTTGCTCCATCCCAGGCGGAAAGCTCTAATAATTTCCCCACCTGCGTTCCTGCCACAGAGACAAGTGTGAACATGAAAGACACACCACACCCTGTACCACCAGTTTCGGTTCTCAGTTTTCCTGATTACTGTCCCGGCCACAGCTGCTTCATGGGGAACCCCTTTCATGTTCCCATAGGACAAGGACTTAGACGCTCCTGGTGGGTGTCCAGTGCTCAGCCTCAGGCCCTGGTTCCGGAGCCCTGGGGAGGCATTTGGCTCACACTGTCCCCTGTTCCCTGTGGGGCCCTTCTTCATTTCTGACCTTCTAGGTTTGGGCCCTCGCTGGTGTTCTTTGTTATATGGAACCTCTGGTCTCCATATCCCTTCTAGTAGCTACAGCCACAAGTCTCAACAGTAAGGCCTCATATAATCCAATGAAAGAGTGAAATCTTCCCCCTGAAAATTGTGCTTATCACCATGGGCCCTCACGGAGGCATCCGCAGGTTAAGAATCCATGAATTGTAAGATGGACGTGTTCTGGGGCCCTAATGTGCAGCATGGTGACTAGTTAATAATACTGTATTCTATACTCGAAAGTTGCTGAGAGAGTAGATCTTAAATGTTCTCACTACAAAAAAAGAAAAGAAAGAAAGAAAAGAGGCGATAATGTGAGGTTAGGCTGTGCTGGCTACCCTTATTGTGGTAATAACTCCACAATAAACACGTGTGTCAAGGCCTTTACTGTGCACCTTCAACTCACATACTGTTATGTGTCAATTATATCTCAGGAAAGCTGGAGGAAAGAATATTTGTTAGCATGGCCAGATACCTGTTGTCGTTCATCTGTTACCAACATGTTTGAAAGTCAGATAACAAAGTATGGTGATGCGTTCCCACTGCAGGTTTATGCATATGCACTTATACAGTGTATGCATGGAAGAAATTCTGGAATGGCTTCTCCCCACATGTTGGAAACGTCCTCTTCAGGGTTCTGTGATCATGAGTGACTCAGTTCCTTCCATCTATGCAAATGCAGCTGCTGAGATTTTATTATAAACATCTGTTTGTTTCCTAAACCGTGTAAGCTGCTATTGGAAACAAGGGAGACTCTCAAGACAGGAACAAAACTCCCTTTCCACGTGAATGGAACTGACCTTACCTGACACACAGGGGATACTCTGGGAAAAGGTCCTAAATCTAGGCTGATGATCCGACCAGCTCTGAAAATGGGGCTGGCACTCTCCACTTAGAAGCTGTGTTTTGAGGTCATTCACGAGCCCCACAGGTAGGCCAGGCACAATCCCTTCCAGGGGGGCCGGCACCCCCTCCCCATAATCAGCCTGGATGTCTCAGCCTACTTCCATAAAACCAGTGTGAGGATCTGCCATCATGGAAACAGCTTCCCAGAAAGTGGTGCATGTCCTCTGGGGGAGGTTCCCAAGGACCAGACCTCTTGCTTTGCCGCAGCAGGCAACTTTCCTCTGGCTTCCCCAGGGGACTGTTTTGCTGGAATCGTTCTGGCACGTTCCCGGGGAGCTGGGATAATCTCACCTGGCGGCAGCCTCGTGGACACAGACTCTCTAAGCACAGGTACGTAGCATGAGGTACGGTTCACACTGAGCCGCAAGGTTACTGGGGCCCCTTGCAGAGCCCGGCCAGGTTTCAGGTGCTCCTTCTCACCCGCCCGCTCGTGCATCTCCTCACGCAGCTTCCGTGTTGAGAGTCTGAGCTTCCAGGTCACCCCCAGCACCCCAGACAGCAATTACCAGCCCATCGCTGGCCAATTTAGATTTAGCACGCTGACCCAGTGACAGAGCATGGCCCATTAGGACAACGATCAGACTGTAAGTGGTCTGTTTGGCCATCGAGAAGGGTCCTCAAAGGACTAATTCTGTTTTTGTTAATGAGGGCTCTTTTCGTGTCCTGGTGCTGCTTTTCTTGATGTATGACAGATTTATGAATCATGGAGGATTTTAATATTAATGTTGGTCTGATGGAAGATAAATTGGACACAGAATTTATTGGCCTAGGAAAGAAATAGATGTCCCCTCCCCCGTGACTAGGAAGACAGCAGTAGGAATTTGTCCGTTCATCCAAGAGTTTGTTCACTGAGCCACGTTTCAGGAATCTTTGGGGAGCGGCTCCTCAATAGGAAGGAAGTGTACGCCCAGGGGGAGAAAGTCTGCTGAGGAAGTTGCCAGCTAGCGCGGCCCCATGGGGAGGGGGGCGGGCGGGGATGCTGGTTAAGCCCGCACCTGTTTCTCTGGCCTCCACTCCCCTTGGCTTCTGCTGGACCTGTAACTACCAGAATTCAGAAAGAGAATAAAACTGATGGATGCCTTCGGTGTCTCCTGCCTGCCCATTTCCTCAGGCTCCCTGCTGTCTCCTGGTTCGCACTGTCTGTCTTTCAGTTATAATTTCCATAGCTCATTCCTGAGGTCCAGGGTTGGATTACTTTCTGGTCTTCCCGACTTAAATACGAAGGTAAAACCAGTCACACATTTAGCGGTTAGTGAGTGCTCACTCTCTGTCAGGCCAGGTTCCAAGGAGTTTCTCAGGTCCTCTCCCCCAGTCCGTGAAACAGTACCACCCACTGGGAAATACCAGTACTGACCCCGCGGTAACAATACCCACAACAAGGCCCACCGCGGTTAGGAAGTGCACCCGAGTTTACCGAGCAGACAAAGGGCACAGCTCGGATCTGAAGCTGCCTGGCTCCAAAGTCAAACCCTCACCGCCATCCTGTGTACCCTTACGTGGCTGTCAAGGGTAAGACCCCTGTCGTCCCCCCTGTTGGGCTCCTGAGCTGTGCGTATGCAGGTTTTGTTCTTTAAGATTCTCTAAGAATTCCTCAGGCAAGCAGTCATCACCCAATTTGCAGGAATAATGTCATCAGGGCTCTTAGCCCCATGAGCACCAGTGCCCGGTGGACACACAGACCGCGTCTCAGCCCTGCCAGCAGCCGTCAGGGGCAGAACTGGTTTTCAGAACTATTTCCTTGTGACAGTAATCTGAGGACTTATGCTCTTGAGTGGCTCAGCTCAGACGATGGGGAAACACGATGGCCAACGTGACCAGGGGCTTTCAAAATGGCGGGGAGTGCCATGCTCTCTGTGGAACAAAGAGCCCCACACGGAAATGGCAGCAGACCCAAAGATAAGCCAACCCCTTCTGCTGGTTTTATGCCCAGAGAGCTTCATTCTTCCCTTGCTCTCAGAGTCCGTTCTGTTTCCACCCCAACTAGGTGGCCTGCCATAAAATTCTGACAAGCACACCCCAGAGTGACAAGCAGACCCCCGAGATTAAGGGCTGGATCCTCTCCCCAGATTGCTCTACCTCAAATGGAGCTGCTGGTGGAGCTCCCAGGCCACCTGCACTTCCAACGACTGGCTATGGACTCAGGGCCTTCTGAGACCCCTCCTCAGGTCTGACAGTTCACTGGAGGCAGAGCTCAGGAAAGCACCATGCTACAGTCTTATTATAAAGGATGCACAACGGCGAGACCCACACAGGGAAGTCTGGGAGGGAGCACAGAGCTTCTGGACCCTCTCCTCAGGGAGCCCGAGTGTGTAACCCTCCGGGGACATCAGTGTGTCCACCAGCTAGGAAGCTCCACCAAGTCAGGGTGTCTGGAGGTGTGATCGGAATTTTCATTATGTAGATACAATTGATTAAATCACTGGCTGTAGGATTGAGTCCAACCTCCAGGCCCTCGCCCCTCCTGGAGATCTGGCTGGCTCAAAGCTCCGACCCTAGAACCACGTGGTTGGTTTTCCTGGTGACCAGCCCCCCATCCTGACACTCCGTGGGGGCCTACCGGGAGTCAGCTCACCAGCATAACAAAGACACTCCTTTTTTAATTAATTAATTTATTTTATTACTAACATATAATGTATTAATTGTTTCAGGGGTACAGATCTGTGATTCAACAGTCTTAGACAATTCACAGCGCTCACCATAGCACATACCCTCCCCAATGTCCATCACCCAGCCACCCCATCCCTCCCAGCCCCCACCACTCCAGCAAACCTCAGTTTGTTTCCTGAGATTAAGAATCTCGACAAAGACAATCCTATCACTTAGGTCATTCTGCCAGAAACCCAAGACAAAGATGGAATATATATATTTTTTATCATACTGTGGGGTCTCTTGCTCACAGTCCTGTGTCCTGCCCTAGGGATGAAGACAGCATTACTAATGTCGGCCAGGGTCTCCCCTGCAGGTGAAGCACTAAACCACACCTGCCTCAGGGCTTGGTCCCAGTGGGTGAGATGCTGTGGGGCCAAATGAGGGCTGGCCCCCATGCTGTTGAAGACTCTCCTCAGAGGAGACTGTGCGTAAAACACGTAAAGACCGAGCCAGAGCAGGAGTTTCTAGGAGACTTGCCTGGTTCTCATTTCTCCAGCGAGTAGGTCAAGGGGCCACGCTCACTGAACACATTCTGCATTTTTAAATTGTGGCCAAAGGAGCACAGAGGGTAAATCAGAGACATTATCAACCGTTCAGGGCTGATCCCCGGCTGAGCCAAGGGTGTCATTCTCCTGCGTCATTATATGTGCGAGGAAATGCAGAAAGGGCTTGTCTGCCCCTGTGCCCTTCTGGTTCTGTTTCCTTCCTTGTTGACTTTTCGACTCACTGGCTTAAATAAACTCTTCTTACAGGGACGAAAGGGCATTGACTGGACGTCCTTTCCCTCTGGTATTCATCTAAGCGGGGGAAATGTGTGCAGTTGAAGAACAAGCTTGTACTAAGCGAGGCTGGACCCATAACATGGCTTCCCACTATCTGTCTCTGCCGTCGGCTGCTGTTGGTTGCAGGCTCCTGGCAGATGAGGTCCTGGAGCTCAAAATGTGTCCACATGCACCATGGTGGCCAGGATTAAAGAGGGTCCTGGTGGGCAAGGCACCGGGGAGCCACGAGCCTGCCCCAGCGTCTCAAGTCGGTTCAGGCGCCGCAGCAAAAAGCCACAGAGGCTTATGCAGCCCACATTCATTCCTCAGGGTTCGGGAGACTGGGCTGTCCCGGATCAAGGTGCCGGCAGATTCGGATCCTGGTGAGAACTTTCCTCCCGGCTAGTGGAAGGCCGCCTTCTCAAGGTGTCCTGCCATGGTGCAGACAGAGAGTTCTCTGGCGTCTCTCCTTGTAAGGGCACCAATCCTATAGGATTGGGGCCTCACTCTTATGACCTCAGTTTACCTTAATTCCTTCCTTGGAGACCCCAGCTCCAATCCAACCACACAGAGGGTTAGGGCTTCATCTTTGCAGGGGTCGGGGGAGACACCATTTAGTCCACGGCACCAGGATTTTGTGGGCAGGGTGACAGAAACACTTTAGAAATTATTTTTTGATTCCCTAAGATAAAACTTTATTTTCCCCCCTCCTCTCAGTACTCTGACATCAGATTGGGGGGGAAGCAGGTTTTCCTTTCCATCCCAGGCAATTCTCTAAATCTCGGCCTGCTCACACACATGTTCCTGCATGCACACAGTCTTGCAATAAAGCTAAGAGAACACGTCTTTCTGCCTCAGTGTGCATTATTTCCACTTGAAACTGGAGGGACTGCTTTAGGATGTGATTTACATAGCTTTTCTCATTTTCAAAAAGAGGGGGAACAATCTGCAACACATTTTGGCTAAAAAATACATGAGAATCTTCTAAGGCTTTTTAAGCACCCAGAACATAAAAGGGAAATTGTCCCAACAGAGGCGCCGTGGTTGATTCGGCCAATAATACATATGATATTGCATTCTAGAAATGTTAGCGCCTCTGTGGGCAAGCTCATCAATAGGCACAACTTTGAATAAAACACTTTGTTATTAAATAAAACCTCCTCACAGACAGGGACTGTAAGGTCTTCCCGGGTCAGTCATTTGGGTTTGAAATCTCCTTTAATATGAATTTCCAGAGGATATTACAAAGGACCTACACGGGCAATAAAACATTGTGTGAAGCCAGCTAAATATGCATTTCTGCAATGGGTCTCCTTAAATGTCCATAAATACATATGCATGAGGCACAGCAAACACGCTTGCTTGTTCCTCACTCTGGAAAGCAGGTTTCGGGGGGGATATGCTGCAACAAACCTCCACATCTTCACTGCAGAGCCAGCCACCCAACCAGAGCCCAAGTCAAATATTTGAGAGAAAACAAGCCGCCCTTGTGTTGCAGGCTGGAGGCCCAATGTCACTGGACACAGCAGACGGCCCCTTTGGCCTTCTGGAAGGAAGTGGCCCTGAGGCTTTAGTGGCTCAGGTCAGCCCACCTCTAGGGACTGGGTGTGTTTCTCATTTCCACCTTCTCCTCGCCTGAGCTCCAGAGAGAGGCCAGCCTGCCTGTTGTGTGCTGCGTCTTCCCAGCCTAGTGCCTTCAGCACCCTTGGCAAGTCACGGGTGCCCCTACAAATACGCATACGTGGTCTTTTACGGGACTGCGGTGTATGGTATATGAAACTCCTGGGGCTGCCGTAGCAAACAACCACAGACTTGTGGCTTGAAACAACATGGTTCTGGAGGCCAGAGTCCAAACTCAAGGTATTGGCAGAGCCGACTCCTGGTGGGAGGCCCTGGGGAGCTCCTCTCAGCTGCTGGTGATCCATGGTGGTCCCCGGTTATAATTGCATGCGTGCAATCTCTGCCTCCATCCTCACCTGGCTGTGTTCCCTCTGAGTGCCTCTCTCCTCTTCTAAGGTCACCAGTCACATTGGATTAGCCGTCCCTACTCCAGCATGACCTCATCTTAACTAATGACATCTGCAATGACCCTATTCCCAAGTACGGTTGCC
Organism: Eumetopias jubatus; assembly: GCF_037043125.1. Lineage (NCBI taxonomy): Eukaryota > Metazoa > Chordata > Mammalia > Carnivora > Otariidae > Eumetopias > Eumetopias jubatus. Next base: position 104,086,068 of record NW_028274810.1, on the reverse strand, counting down.
TTCTGAGGTCCTGGGGGTTACGATTGCAACATACCTGTTTGGGGGGCACAATTCATCCCGCAACAGACGGCTTTTTACTCTTGGTCGCTGTTGAGGCAGCAACCATGCTTTCAGAACCCAAGATCCGTTTATTCAACTCGCCCATGGTAATTAAGCACCTGCCAGGCATAGTGCTGAACTCAGGGATTTAATGGGGAGTAAACAGACAGTGTGCACCTGCTAGAGGCAGCCCCAGACAGAGGTGAGGACGGAGGGGCTGGGGGAGAGGCTTGGTATGGAGCTTGAACCCAGGACGCAACGGTGGCTTGGCCTTAGCCAGAGAGCAGAAAATGGAATCAAGAGACCCTGGGGCAGACGAAGTCATGGAGACACAGCACAGCCCCACAGGGCCAAGAGTGCCCACAAGCACTCAGCACTGGCCGAGAGCATCCGGTGCGACTCAGCACTGCCCGGGTGCACACGCTCTCCAGCTAGTAGGAGGAAGGAAAATACCACTCAGGGTTGCAGACGCTGAGCAAAACCCCACCACCATGCCCTGCTGGGAACAGAGGTCAGCAAAGACTTCCGAGAAGACCATTTAGCGGAAGGCTCTCCTCTGGCAAGTTGCTGCAGACGACATGTCCTAAAGCACCCATCACACCTGTGTCACACGCGGAGGGCTCTTGTGGCAGTGGCATTCCTCGGGGGGCTCAGGAGCTGCTGGTCACCTACGTCTTCAGCAACAGAGGAGCAGCTGAAAAATTCGGGGTGTCCATATTTAAATTATGGTTTAAAAGCTACTTAACTAGTGGGACTATGGCTACAGCATATTAGTTGAGAAACTCTAGAGTAAAACTATACTTTAGCAGGTTTCCAGTCTATGGGGAAGTGTACATAACAGAATATGATGCAGAAAATGCTGATGACAAAATTATTTATGGCGTGATTCCCCACTGAAAGTCTTTGTGTGTGAATATATAGGAGTTACACAGGTGTGCACATATTTAGAAAACAAGAGTGAAACAAAATACACCAAATTGATAACAGTGATTATCTCTGTTCGGCGGTGCCTTGGGTCATATTTGAAAGTTCACTTTTTTGTTTTTATAGATCAGTAACATGGCTTCACAGAAGAAACCGAGGGCAATACAGAAAAATATGAACTATTTTAGAGCATTCGAGAGTAACATAGACCACTGGACCTCTTCTTCCTTAGACCGCTTTGCTAAGTCTTACTTCCTAAGTTTCCTCTGGGAGACAGCCTCCCCACTTCTGCTCTGGGAGCCAGGTCTTCTGCTCCAGGCATGGAGAACAGCACACTCCAGGGATGGCCTTACTGGGTCTAACAGCTTCTTGCTCTTGCTCAGCGGGATCTCCTCAGGCGTTCACTGGCACCTACCCAGGTGAGCAGGCATGAAAGGGCAGGTAAATTTGGAATGAAGGGTGAGAACTAAAAAGGGGCAGGATGCGTGCGCGCGTGCGCAAAGCGGGTGTGAACCAGGGACTGAGTCCAGGCTGATTCATCTGGACATAAGGAGAACAACTTCCTATCTCCAGGGACCATCAGTCTGGCCATTTTCACCGGTGCTTAATCCCCCTTAGAGCAAAGCAAATATTTTAGCATTCTCAATATATATTTTAAGGGTCTGGCTTGAAAACCCAGAAGCCAGGAAACCTGAGCCCAGGCTGAAATTCTCTCTGCAAGCAGGTCTGGGGCAGTGCAAACGACATGAATTATACCCACCATTACCTCAAGACACGCTGCTCCGAGTTGGCATAAAATTGCCCATTTCCTGTGGTGATATAAGGGGCCTTATTCTCGATGCTCGGTCGATATCAGGAGCTACTATTTTGTGCCTGACACATTGGTCATTTTAATCACCCTGGCCTCCGTATCTGGGCCATGCCCCAATCTTCTGTGGCCATATTTTTGACTCCGTCTGCCGTTTTCACCGCCTGGGTCCTTTGGACCGGCTCATATTATCCAGGAAAGTCGAGGGCCTCGTCCCTCCAGGGGATGTCAAGAAATGGAGGAAACTTTATAAGCAGACAGAATAAATAACAGCACACCCAGGTGGTGGGGCCTTGGGAGATGTAACGGGGAAGGAACAAGGTGGCTCTGAGCACCTCCCACTCATGCGCGTGCGTGCAGGAGCGTGCACGCACACTCCACCCCCAGCACACAAATGCGGTTCCCCTCCAGCTTCCTGATTTCCGAGGAACTCAGTTCACCTTCATTCCCACCGAGGTGGAGGAATGGATGCAGGCCCCCTCACTGTCCTTCCCACAGTCAGTCCTGCTCTAACGCTGGCTATGCAAACAAGACTTTGTTCCAACGTGCTTGGAGAGCAACTGGAGCAGGGTGCAATCCCGAATTTCAGGTTTGCTTATGTGTGATTTTGTCTGGAAGAGACAGAGGGATGGAGGAAACGCAGTTCTCTGCACCCAGCTGAGCAGAGCCGTTTAGGGACAAGCCTCAGCATCCATGTCCACCTCCGTGCGCCACGTGTGTTGGGAGACAAGCCCATCTGTGGCAGCTGGTACACCTTCCCGTGCGACCTCAGACAACCTTCCTTCTGCCCCCACAGTAGCTCAGGAGCTGCAGCCCTGCCACCACCCACGTCCACAAGCCACCGTGGGGCTTCTCTGAGGTGCGGAGCCACATTGTGGCATCTGTGTATTTTCTAGCCACAGAATACGGTGCTCCCGTGTCTCATTGCACCTGTCACTGTCCAGGTTCCTGACTGTCCCCCTGATCCCATTCCCCAAGAGCCCTGTGGGGTTAGCACCCAATTCTGCACAAGCCTCGACCGGTCGAGGGCAGATGTTACCTTGCAGCAGAACTGACCACACTTGTATAATTCTCTGACTCAGGAGAGGTTACAGGCAAAATCTGAAATCTCTGTGGCATTTCACGCCCCGGGAAGACATGGGGAGGGTGCTGGAGAGACATGGGGGAGAGCAGAATGACCAGGACCTCTCTGGAGGTTGGAGATAAATGACTTGTAGCCAAGGATTTGGGGTTGCTTGTGTGGTGGGCTGAGGAATCCGCCCAACGGCGCCCAAGTCCTAATCTCTGGAATCTGTGAGTGTCCTCTTCTGGCAAAATGAACTTGTCAGATGTGACCAAGTTAAGGATCTGGAGATGGGGAGATTACCCTGGATTTTCTGGGCGGACACCAAATGTCATCTGAAGGGCCCGTGTGGACGGGGTAGGGGAAGAATTGTCCAGAGAAGGGGCAATGTGACCCTGACGCCGGGGGCTGCAGTGCTGGCTTCGAGGAGGGGGACAAGGTCACATGCGGGGAAAGCAGCTGGAAAAGGCAGGGAACCGATTCTCCCCTGCTGGAGGGACCGTGGCCCTGCTGACACCTTGGTTTTGTCCGCGTGAAAGTGGTTTGGGGTTTATTTTTGGATTTATGACCTCCGGAACTACAAGAGAATAAATGTGTTGTTTTAAGCCACCAACTTTGGGCTCATCTATTACGGCAGCCACGGGAAAATAATGTGCAAGCTTTTTGGATGAGGGAGGGAGGCGCAGCCATGGGAAACTAATGTGCAAGCTTTTTGGATGAGGGAGGCAGGATCTTGGGAGCAGCCTGAGTGAGGCTGGAGTTAGGAGGGCAGCCCTCATCTGGGACGGTTTGTTAGGTTGCTCTGCTTCTCGGATGTCCCTGCCACAGAATGGCTTTGGCAGGAGCTTGTAACTGCCCTGTGACAACCAGGTCTCTCCGGGGTGCTTGGGGCATTCTGTGAAAAATGTCACGGTAAGTAGCACCCCCAGTGTCCCACCTGGAGAAGGCAGGGGATGCATGTGGGTTTTTCCTTCTTTCTTCGAAGACCCCTAACCCTGGCTCCCGCTGACCCCCTAGCCCCACTCCTCATCCTGCAGCTCAATGCCATGGATTTTTCCTGAACCAGCCCCCACCCCAGCGCTGTGTGCCCCTCTCCCTCCAGCGCTGGACACTCCAGCTGCCCAGGCCCCGCCGGCCCCTTCCTGATGCAGCTCGGCCTGCCCGCTCCGGCCCGCCCACTGCTCCTCAGGAACACCATTACTGTAACCCAGAAAAGTGCTTTAGGATGCAGTTTGCAGGAGAGACATTACCCAAGATAAGATCTGATGGCATTGGGCTGCTTTTCCTAGCTTTCATCTTCCAAATGCCATTAATCCACTCTCCGAGGAGGACAGATGCACACCGGCTCTGGGCTCGATTAGCGACAGCGTCCTCACCACTGGCTGGTCACTTTCTGGGCTGCAGCTCAAGCTCTACTTCTGTTCTATCTAATCTGGGGGTGTGCAGGTTTGGGGGTGGAGGTGGGGGGTCCCATGTCCCTGAGCTCTGCCCTGAAAAGTTCAAAGCACTTGGTTTACCTGCTTCCCACATGGTTTTGGAGCTAGGCGTGAGAGGCAGGGCTGCCACACAGATGTGCCTGGTGGGGAACGAGGTCCATGCTGGGCAGACAGCAGGGGACGGGCCGCGGTTCTCGTGGAAGGTGTGGCCTGTGGGCTGGACACCCTCACCAGTGCCTGATCATGCTGGGATGGGGGCTGGGTTCCAGGAAGAGCAGACTGCCCTGACCAATCAATCCCACGAATGGACTCATTATCAATTGACCCTTTATCTGCAGAGGTAAGGCACACTCTTGATGACCCCGTGCTCTCTGTCTGGAGGGGAGGAAGCCATGCAAACAGACAAACCACCAGGAAACTGTCCCTCAGTAAAGGGACAGCTGTCCTGTATCCAGGTTCTCGTTAAGACCCTCATGTAATAGGGAACTCTGGTGATTTATTGTCCTTGAACCACATGCTAGCTCGGCAAGGAGGACACAGCCAGAAGCCTCCTCGAGCCGCGCTGGTCTCAGTGCTTCCTGGGTGAGGACAACAGAGTCAGTTGATAAAAAAAGAAAGAGGCAGGGGCGCCTGGGTGGCTCAGTCGGTTGAGCGACTGCCTTCGGCTCAGGTCCTGATCCCAGGCTCCGGGATCGAGCCCCGCATCGGGCTCCCTGCTCGGCGGGAAGCCTGCTTCTCCCTCTGCCGCTCCCCCTGCTTGTGTTCCCTCTCTCGCTGTCTCTCTCTCTGTCAAATAAATGAATAAAATCTTAAGAAAAAAAAAAAGAAAGAGGCAGACAAATTTGACTTATTATTATGTCTAGTTTGTGTGATTACTCCTGGTGTACAGCCTCCCAATTTCAAGGATCTGGTGCCCTCGCGAGCACCGTTTAAAGGTGGCTGTAAGACACGGCACGGGAAGTAAAGACCACTGGAAGACCCTGGAGGAGAATGGAGGAAGCAGCCTCCCTGGTGATATGCACAGACCATGGGCTTTGCAGCTGATTTCCAAGGACAGACTCACACCAGGATTCCAGGAGCCTGGTGATCCCCCCTGGCCAGACAGGAAGCAGCCGGATCCTGAAGCACAGCTCCACTCCAAAGGGGCCGAAGGGGCCACCGTGTCAGGTCTGGAGATTACCTGGGAAGTGTGAGCAGGGGAGGGGAAGCAGCGCTTCCTACTCATACACTGTTTAATTCTTCATGCTGACACTTACCCATGTCACTGAAGAAGCAGACAGTTCATCATTTCACCCTCATCCAGAAGAGGTAACTATTCTGGGCGACCACAGATTTTCTTGCGTGTTCTCACCAGGACTCACGTGAACGGGAGACCTGGCCACGTACCCTTGGGCGGGTAGGGGGGACACCCAGGGCCAAATGCAAAGAGGTGAGTAAGGTCAGGACGGTCTGAGGCCAGAGCCTTTGGGGGCGGGGGGAGCAGTGAGGAGGGGCGATAAAGCAAGAAAAGAGTCAGAACAGGGTTTCCGGAAGAACCGACGTCTGAGCTGAGCGTGGAGGCCCGTCTGGACAAAGAAAAAGGGAGACGAGTGAGACCCCACACCCCATGGAGACCCCTGCGAGTCTGGGGTCCTGCCTCAGCTTGCAGGGATGGGCGGGGCTCATGTGGGGGGCATGGGATGCTTCTGTGCCCGCAGGGGTGATGGACAGAACCTACAGCAGCTCCCCACACTCCACATGCCCCACGGGTTGTTTATATTCTCCTCCCGTCACACCACCGAAAATCACACCCATGGGGATGCCTTCTGGGATGCCCTGGAAGGTAATCCGGGCTCCCACACGCCACGCCTTTGTGGGAACGGAGCAGGTGGGTTTCCTTCAAGTTTAGGAGATGAGAAGCTGCATTTGGAAGGTGGTGGGGCGGGACCTGGGCAGGACACCGGCCGGGGGCGGCTAGGAGAGCCGGCATGACACCCCGACGGGGGCCTGGTGAAGGAGGCGTGAGGCAGGGGCGTTGCTGGCAGGGGCAGGAGGCTCCGTGACGTGCCGTCGTGCAGTGAAGGGTCAACTCGCCAGACTCAGTGTGGGCAACGTTCGATTTTATAATCAAGACCCACCCACCCCCCAAAAGAAGGAGAACAAGGTGCACTCCTTTAACTGTGGCATTTCAGGCCCCAAGAAGCACAAAGGAACAGATGACGGGGCTGACAGGCTTCCCCCCACGCCACAATGTCGCCACTCAGGGAAAGCCCACCGGTAACCGGCCAGCTGGCCCACTGTCCACGGCCCTGGTGGCTAAAGGCCGGGGTGGAAATCTTGGCATTTGTCCCTGTCTGTATATCCAGATGTGGTGGTCTTTCCCTCTGATCTGCTCTTGGGGAGCAAAACATAACCTCAAATGTCCATCCCATAAGAAAAGAGTTACGGCTCTGAACAAAGGATCCTTATCCTGGTGGAAATCTGAGGCAGCCGGGTGGGTCTTGGCCGACTCTCAGGACCTCCCCATTGCACCTGGCCGTGGACTGAATCTTCCTGTTCCCCAAACCTGACCTCCAGTGCAGTGGTGCTTGGAGGTGACTAGACCACGAGGGTGGGTCCCTCATGAAAAGGGCTCGTGTCCTTCTAAAGGGGACCCCGGGGAGCTCCCTTGTCCCTTCCACCTATAAGGACGTCCTACCTGCGCCTTGACCTTGGACAGACTCCAGTCGTTTCTAAGACGCCCCGTCTGCGGTTCTCTGTTCCAGCTGGTGGAGACACACCTCTTGCCTTGCTGCAGACAAGGCTGGTTCCTGGGGTCCCCCCAACCCTCAGTGCAGCAGGAAGGGAGCTCATGAACTGCGTTCTAATTGCAAGGGGACAGACCAACGGAGGGCAGGATCCAGGGATTCCTACAGCTTCTCTGGGAGGATCTGATTTTTATTTTCTGCAGAGAGGGAAGGCTTTTGCTCATAAGTGTCCCTGATACTATTCATGGTCAGGCCCAGCTGTTCTGCTTGTGCACCGGCGAGGAGGGGATGGTGATGTCCGCGGCTGGCTGGGCTCTGGGCAGTGGGGACAATCGGCAGTGAGCACCAACATCGTTTACTGATTAGCATAGCCCAGGTCTTCAAACAGGGGAGGCCAGGCATGCATGTGCATGTGGTGAGTGTGCACATGTGTGCACCCACTTATGGTGCCAACCGCCTGGAACAGGCTTTCTGACTCGTCTCCTGCCTGTGCCTTTGGCCTCGGAGCTTCGGCCACCCCGACAGAACTATTTTCCTTTCCTAGGGCCCTGCCGCCAAGGAAGAGTGCAGAAGTAAATCGGAATCAGCACGTGGAACAGGAGGACAAGCTGTTCTCCCTGCTCACTGCAAAGCAGAGACTCATCACCTCGGAGACTCGGCTACAGATGGTGTATACTCAGCATCTCCTGCCTGCATCCAGAAAGCACACACATGGACCCTCTAGCCTCCCCAGAGCCAGGGGAATCATTCTCAGAGCAATAAAGGACATGGTTCTGTCTGAAGGTGAGGAAATCCAGCCACCTTGCAACTCTCATCCCTGGGAACAGAGCGAGCAAGCTTTCCACCTCCCCTGTTTCATTCAGCTGGAAAACCACTGCGGGTTCAGCTGTGAGCTTTAGATGGTGTGTGTGCACGTTTATTTATTTATTTATTTATTTATTTTGTTCCCCAGAAAAGGGAAACCAGCACAAGATGCAATTTAACTTGTAATTTTATTTGCTGTGGAGTAGCTTAAGCAATGATTGTATTTGATGTGGAGTTGAAATGCATAAAGAGATAAATGGCTTAATTTGAATCAATATTAATTTAGTGCAATTTACTTTTAACTTTACTTCACAGCAAATGAAATTACTCTGCTCAGGAGTCATTTGAAAACTTTTCCCTGCTCAGAACGCTGAGCTAAACTGGCAGGAGGACTGTTTGCTGGTGGAGGCACCAGGCTGATGGCTTCAGCACGGTGTGATGAAGAAAACACTCGGGTAGGATCTGGGACCCTGACCCCCCCCTGCCCCATTCTATTAAGACAACTCTCCCCAAATGCAAGTGGGCTTTGAAGCTTGGGGCAGAGGACAGAGGACAACCATCAACACCGGAGGCTACCAGATGTGACCACGGGCGTGTTTCCCGTCGTGGGAATGGGTTCCATGTTGGTTTCCTGGATCGGTGGCAACAGCATCCCATCGACTGATGCTTTCAATGGCCCAGCTTTATCACCTCACGGTTCTGGAGGCTGGAGGTCCGAGATCCGTTGTGGGCCAGGTTGACGGTCCTGAGGCCTCTCTCCTTGGTGTGCACATGGCCATCTCCTCACCGTGTCTTCCCACTATGTCTGTGTCCTAACCTCCTCTTCCTACGAGGACAACCAGATTGGATCAGGACCCACCCTGGTGACCTCATTTTCCTTTTATTTTTTTCGAAGGATTTATTTACTTTTTTGAGAGCAAGAGAGAGCGAGCCTGAGCGGGGGCAGGGAGGGGCAGAGGGAGAGGGAGAATCCTCAAACCGACTTAGCACTGAGCACAGAGCCCAATGTGGGGCTCGATCCCACGACCCTGAGATCATGACTTGAGCTGAAATCAAGAGTTGGACGCTTAACCGACTGCGCCACCCAGGAGCCGTGACCTCATTTTCCCATAATCACCTCTGTGAGGATCCTGTCTCCAAATACAGCCATGTTCTGAGATGCTGGGAGTAGGGACTTGAATATATGAATTTTTGGGGGGTGGGTGGCCCCGATTAGCCCATGACAGACTCCCTAGGCTGTCTTCCTCCTCCGGCAGAAGGCAGATGGATTTGGGATCCAACGTCACTCCCATGTGCAACAACATACTCTAGGCGACTCACAAAACCAGGTTCAGTTCCCAGATCCTCCCTCTGATGGCTTCATCCCTGCGCACGGCCCACGTGTGACCCCATGCGGCCGGGTGGGAGAGAGTGCACTGTGGGGGGGGGCGCAGGGAGAGGCCGCGGGGCGCACGGGCACATTCGCTCTCCAGATATTCTCTCAAGCTGCAGGGCCTCCTTGGGCACCAGGACGAACTTGCAACCTTCCCACCACCTACAGTTACCTGCTTGCCTGCATTGCTTTTCTCCTCAGTGCCTGGCCCTGTTTAACCTTGCAAATATCCCACGTCCCCTCCTTGTTAACCGTTAGGATGTAAGCTCAGGAGGGCAGGGGACTTTGGGTTTCCCACGGCTGTGTCACCAGGAGCAGGCACAAGGTAGGCACTCATGGGTTGCTGTGGACAGACTGACGGGGCAGGTGAGGACAGGCTCATGGACAGATGCCCCAGGCACGAGGATGCTGAGGTGGACAGAGCCCGTGGCAGAGCACGTCTCGGCCAGGCCTACCAGAGATGTGATTTTCCCTTGAGGAAATACATTCTGATTTTCATCACATTGGTGAGTGGGAAAATAAGATTTTTAAATACAGATGCTCAGTTTATAGCCAACTTTATTGGAATATTTCTGTTCAGTAAATTAATTTGCATCACATCGCATTTTAGTGGCGGGATATGATTTCTGAGAATACTTAGAATTCCGTGGGTGGGCTCCTATTTGCTTAGATACATGTATATGTCCACATTTTTCTCTTGATGGGGGAAGATAGTTCTAATCAAATCTTGGCAATGTACACATAAAAACGTTTGTTTAATTGGACTCCATCAGCCATCGTGTAAAGGTTTGGGACTTGACTGGCGATTCAGGGCAAGTCTGGGGACGGTTGGTGACTCACCCCGGTTGATTTGTCCAATTCTAATTGGCATCGGGAGAATTACAACCCTCAAAGGGTCTGATGAGAGGATATAAACCATTTCCTCCTGATATTTTATGCCGAAAGTTGATGGTGCAAAATTTAAGCTCCCCGAAGCCTGACAACTCGTTTGCAATAAATTCTAGGAGGAGAAAATAATGGCTCTGGGACGTCGCCTCGTTCCATACGAGCATTATTGCTTTACTCTTTCCAAACCATGGCTATGGGAATGCATGCACGTGGTAAGTGATGGTCGGCTGGGCATCTTCTGGACCAAGAACAAGGTCTCAGAGCCCTTGCTTCTAATTCAGAAGTGACATCCCTCAAAGGACTCATCCCCTGGGGGCCCACATAAATCGCTATCCAGGATCAGTCCATGGACACGTTCTTTCTAACCAAGAGAGGCAGGGAACTCAAAGGATGTGCTATCGTTTGGAGTCACACTATACAGAGTCTCCATAACCACATCACTGTATTGGCAGGCAACCTCGTGGATAATGGGTTTTCTAAATTATGCCATACAATTGGTATTTTCACACTTTTTTTTTCAAATGCAATTTCAAAATTAAATTAGGCCGATGTGTACAGGATTGTGGTGGACGATATTCAATGTGGACGGCAGCCAGCTTCTTCTCAGTCCACATAGAAGGGAGAGAAAACTAATTAACTTCTTGGAGCTCCAGGCCTGGGTCTGTGCGTACCGATCCGCCCACCCGCCTCCCTGCTCACCACGACCCTGCCTTTCTCAAGGGTGCGGTGGCATCTGTGGGCTTCAGAGCAAATCCATCTCCCCTGTTTGCATGTAGCAGGAGAGAAGGGACAGATGACAGGTGAAGTTAGGGCAGGTGGGCAGCTCTTTGGGCCCAAATGGATCTCTTCGCCTTTCCCACAGCCCTGGCCTTAGGCATGAGTCTAGATTGTTGCTTAATCCACTAAAGCTGCACTTTACATTATAAGGGTTTACTTATTTGCTAAGATTTTGCAGTAGAAAATTCATCTTTACCATGAGGTTGTGTGTTTCCTCAAGCCCTCAGGCATTGTCTCCTTGGGTGATTCTCGTCCTCTACTAATGTATCATTATTCTGGGCCCATAGTAGGACCTTTGCGCATTCAAGGTCATTCCACAAACAGCCTCTGAGCTCTGACTCTGCAGACAGATGTGCTAGGCTCTGTGGGGGACACAAAAATGCACCCATTGTAAATCCTGTCCCCAGGGAGCTTACAGCTGGAAGGGGGCCATGGACAAGCTCTCCAATACCAGGAGAGTACCCAGCACAGAACAGACTAGTTAGCACAGGCAGAGCACCCAGCACAGGCAGAGTACCCAGCACAGAACAGACTAGTTAGCACAGGCAGAGCACCCAGCACAGGCAGAGCACCCAGCACAGGATAGAGTACCCAGCACAGGCAGAGCACCCAGCACAGGCAGAGTACCTAGCACAGGATAGAGTACTCAGCACAGGCAGAGTACCTAGCACAGGATAGAGTACCCAGCACAGGCAGAGTACCCAGCACAGGCAGAGTACCTAGCACAGGATAGAGTACCCAGCACAGGCAGAGTACCCAGCACAGGATAGAGTACCCAGCACAGGCAGAGTACCCAGCACAGGATAGAGTACCTGGCACAGGCAGAGTACCCAGCACAGGCAGAGCACCCAGCACAGGCAGAGTAGCCAGCACAGGCAGAGTACCTAGCACAGGATAGAGTAGCCAGCACAGGCAGAGTACCCAGCACAGGGCAGAGTACCCAGCACAGGCAGAGTACCCAGCAGAGTACGCAGCACAGGGCAAAGTACTGAGCACAGGGCCAAGTGGGGTAAGAGCTGTGGGAGCTTTACAGACACTTTCCCCTTTTCTTTTGAATTTTCTTACCATAATCTGCCAAAGAGATAACATTTTTTGAAAGCAAAATTCATATAATATTCTTCATTTTAATCATCATAAGGTGCAGAGTGCAGTGGTTTGTAGAGTACTTGCAAGGCTGTGCAACCATCACCACTAATTCCAGAACATTTCATGCCCCAGAGAGAAAACCTGTGCCCATTAGCCATCACTGTGCATTCTCCTCTCTCCCAGAGCCTGCAAGACTAGTCCCTTGTCCATATGAATCTATTTTGGACATTTTCTATATCACACCGTCTGTGTCCTGCAGGGTCTGCCTTCTCTCACTCAGCGGGATGTCCCCCAAGACCACTGACTGACTGAAGACTGCTTGGTTCTGGGCACAGCAGCAGGTCTGGTGAGCTCACAGCCCATCAGAGAGCAGCCACCCAGCCCAGTGTCTCCTCACCAAGCTCTGTGCAGAGAACATGGCAGGTGCCGTGACCCAGGCCAGCTCTGCCCTTATGGCCTTGCTTGGATTTCACCCCAGAAGGGGATGGGAGGCGCACAGGGGATGCTCAGAACGCAGGTGTGACTCTTGAAGACTGTGGTCTGCAAGCCAAGGAGAGAGGCCTCAGAAGGGGCCAACTTTGCTGACAGCTTGAGCTTGGACTTACAGCCTCCAGGGCTCTGAGAAAATCAATTTCTGCTGTAGAAGCACCCCTTCTGTGGTACTGTGGGATGGCAGCCCCAGAAAACCAATTCAGCATGCCTCACGGAAGTATCAGTTTCCCCTGTGTCCCTGCAATGAGCCATCTAGTCCCCCAGGAGGGACCTGCCCAGGGACAGCCAAGATCGGTGGAGGGTGAGTGGGGAGGGCATGTGAAGTGCTCTGACATCCTAATGTGTGGATTAGAATTATTTACTTTGAAAGTGGCACCATCATCTGCTCTTTTCAGCATGTCTTCCCATGGCCAATGGCCAAATGTGATCTAACTTTGACCCCACTCTCATCTCTATCATTTACTCTTAAGACACCACCTGGGGGACAGGGGAGGCTTTACTCTGCTTTACAGGGAGGAGGCTGGAGCCCAGAGTGGCTCAGGGACCTACCCAAGGTCGTGGAGCATCCCCCAGCAAGTCTGGAGTGAGCTAGGAGAGGAGATGCTGTGTCCTGAGCCACTCAGCCAGCAAGAAGAAGCGCCGGGGGTGGGGGGAGGAAGGCAGGCAGAACCCTCCCCCCAAGTCTGAGCCATAAAGCTATGCTCTGCTGAAGTGAAGGGCAGCTGAGATTTTTGCACGGACTGCTAAAGCCAGAACGGGTCTCAGTCCCCGACTTAATTGTGCTGGACTAGAGGGAACTTAAGAAAAGTGTGCTCCTAGAGAGAACAGAGGGGGTGTTCCCTTTGCACCACCGCTCCCTCACAGGGTACCGCACCACGCTGCAGTCTGCTTTCCAAACTGGGTTATTCCCAAGGACTGATGTCAGTTGTCCTGTTGACAGAGATGATGCTAACACAGCGATGCGTTGGGGAGAATTCAGTTATAACTACATTTATTCTCCTTACTGATCAAAGGGATGAGGACCCCTGGTCTGTTCGTGTCTGGGGCCCATCTAGCATCTAGCTCATTTTGCAGTGCACAGTAGGCAGATTTCAAGCATGTGCGTAATTGAGCTCAACTGAATGAAACCCCTTCCACTGCCCATTGGCCACACCAAGGGACCCCCGTGCTCAGAACACGGTGAAGCAGGAATGCCAAGGACTGGTTCTAGAAGATCAGATTGCCTTTTCATGCGGCTGTTGCTCCACAGGTAATTTTTATTTTTCTTTTCCTTTTTTCCCCTAATATGTTGGCATGGTCCAACACGGTCCTGCCCCTGCCTCGCCTCCAGCAGGAATGGCCTTCTTGAACAGCCGTTCCCTTATGTATTAAACACAGCACTTATCTTTCTAAAAAATGGGCAAGGACTTTGAACATTGATTTCTACCTTCAGGCTAAGGTTGTTTCTTTCGGGAAATGGTGATAGAATAAAGGATGTTTTGATCTGTTTTGCATTTGCTTTAAAAAATAAAAATCACACCCAACACTTGACAGCTCATTCGTTACTCCTACCCTCTCCTTTTATTAGGTTGACGCACACATGGAGAAAGGCGCTTTGCTCGGCAATGCATTCCCCTTGTTCCGGAAAGGCCATGGGAACGAGGGCACCTGGATTCCTAATGATCACGGCCCGCCGGGGAGGAGGAAGACACAGCTGTGAAACACGCAGACCCAGTGGAGGCTCCCCATCTGTTGCTCTCCACCATGGGACCTGCGCTTGGTGCTTGACATCTTCCCAGGCTTCTGTTTATCATAGACAAAGCTGGTGGTGTGCTGGAACCAGCCTGGCAGGGCTATGGTGGCACTCACTCGAGACCACATTTATAAAAGTACCTGGAACGGAGCAATATGTGTTTCTAGCTGTTGTTGACATCAGTCTTTCTAGGCTTTGAGACACTTAGGGAGAGCTGAGAGGCCAGGGCAGTCGGGGTTTCCGGCTACACCAGAGGTTCGGGGTGTAAGAGGCAGGTTGCTGGCCATGCCTAGGGAAAGCTTTTGGACTCATTAAAATGAGTTGATGTGAAGCACATGGAAAGTCCCCTGGCCATTGTCCCAGTTAAGCAGACATATTGTTTGTTAAGGGAAGGGTGATTATGCAGATTCTACTGTATTAATAACAATAAATCTGAGTAATGTCCTGCGCATAGCCTCCTGCCCAATGCAATCACTGAGTCAGTGCAGTAATTATGCAGGCCTTCCTGCACAGGATCGCAGAGTTCCCACCAGCAAATTTCTTCCACTTCAGCTGGGAAATGGTGCCTTTTTGGATGCACCAAATGGCACGGTTAGCTTAGGACAGAAAGAGAACAAACAAATCTCTTTCCGATGCCATTTAAAGGTAAGCTTGGAGAAGTTCACCATGGAAATGAGAGAAAGGTGGGGGCATGGCAGATGAGAACACACTCCTTTCAAAAAAAATAGGCTGCTTTTCCATTTTCCTTCCAAACACACTTCCATCAAACCCAAAAGATACAGGAATTGATTTGTGTTTTGAATCATAACAGTAAATGCTTTATGGGAGATGTTTATTTCTTATTCATTAGATTTACATTTACATAAAGAACATTTCTCTCAAAAGAGTGAAGCTCTTGCCTATTAAAATTTAAAAAAAAATAAGTGGCAGCAAGTTTAGCTGCTAGAAATAAAAGAAGGTTGTGCTGTATCCTGTTCTGTAAGACAGAAGTTTTGCAGGAAACTGTCCTGGCCCAGTGATGGGGCTCAGGGAACAGAAGGGTAGAAGCCCCTTCCACCAGAGCACTTTATCATAGCTAAACCAGCAAATAGGAGATCCCAGAATATGGCTTAGCAGCCTACACCCAGTCCCTGAGTTGGGCTGTTCTGGAAACACCGAACATAGAAAAGAAAGAGAAGTCAAAAGAAGCAATCCAAGACTTCCTTTCTCCCTCCCTCCCTCCCTCCCTCCCTTCTTCCTTCTTTCCTTCCTTCCTCCTTCCTTCCTTCCTTCCTTCCCTCCATCCTTCCTTCCCTCCCTCCCTCCTTTTAAAATTTGGAATAGGAGCTGCAATTGACAATGGTGCTAGGGGAGAAAGGAGGCAACCAGTGAGAGGAAATATCCAGTAGTCAGGATGGGACCCAGGAAAAGGCAGATGCTGTGGGTAGGTTACTGGGATGTCATCATGAAGGTCTGGAGCTGAACACAGCGTTGCAGAAGAGAGAGAAAGAGAAGAGAAAGGAGGATGGCCAAGCCGCGGTCCAGAGATGGAAGAGGATGAGGTTCCCGGTCCGTGAGCTGGGACATGGAGCAGGGGGTGGGGTAGGAGGGAGTGGGGGTGAACGGAAGTGGGGTGAGGAAAGCCAGATGGACAGTGGCCCCATGGTTCTTGGTCTGAAAAGTGCAGAGCAAGCACCAGGGGAAGCTTGTTGAAACACACCTTCTGCTTGGCGGGGGGGCAGGGTTGAATCAGAGGTTCTGCAACTGATTTACCGGGGGAGCTCCTCTGAAATGCAGAGTCTCTGAGGCCCCAGCCCTGAGAACTAGAATCTGCATTTCAGTAAGAGCCTCAGGAGATTTGTAGGCACATTAGATCGCTCTGGTTTAGACCATTCATCTTAAGAGATGACCATGAAAAGAGAGAGGCTGAAAGCAGAGAGAAGGGAAGGTAAACAAAAGAATGTGCCATTTTTAAAAAAAGATTTATTTATTAGCACAGCAGATATGAATAAACACCATCTATGCGTGCAGAGACAGCCATGAGCGAGACAGGCTCGTCTGTGATAACTCAAAACTTCCCTTCCGGGGCCGGCGCCAAGACACACACACATAGCTGAAAGGGAAGGTGTCATGAAGAATCAAGCCAGATAAGGTGATGGCGAGTACTTAGGGGTTCTGCAGTGGATGGCAGCAGTGACATTTGAGCCAAGACCCAAAACGCAAGGAGTTAGTCATGGAAAGATCTAGAGAACTTTCCAGAGAGGGGTGACATCATGTGCAAAGCCCGGGGGACAGAGGGAGCTAAACTGTTCTCCAGAGAAGACACACAGGTGGTCACCGGACACACAGAAAGATGCTCAGCATCACTCATCGTCAGGGGAATGCAAATCAAACCCACAGTGAAATACCACCTCACACCTGTCGGGATGGACATTATCAGAAAGACAAACAGTAACAAGTACTGGAGAGGATGTGGGGAAAGGGGTACCCTCCTGCACTGTTGGTGGGAATGCAAGCTGGTGCGGCCACTGTGGAGAACAGTGTGGAGGTTCCTCAAAATATTAAAAGTACAGCTACCCTACAGTCCAGCAATCCCACTTTTGGGTACTTATCCAAACAATTAAGTCAGGATCTTGAAGAGATATCTACACTCCCATGTTCATTGCAACGTTATTCACGATAGCCAACATATGGGAATAGTGCCGATGTCCAACAACAAATGAATGGATTAAAAAAAGTGTCATATATGTAGATAATGGGGTGTTATTTAGCCCTAGAAAGAGGAAATCTTGCCACTTGCAGCAACACAGATGGACCTAGAGGACATGATGCTGGGGCAAATAAGTCAAAGACAAACACCGTATGATCTCACTTGTATGTGGAATCTAAGGTAGTCAAACATATAGAAGCAGAGGGTAGAATGGTGGATGCCAGGGGCTGGGGGAGAGGACACGGGGAGATGCTGCTCAACAGGTAGAAAGTTTCAGTTATGCAAGAGGAGTAAGTTCTAGATATCTGCTGTCCAGCGTTATCTATCATTAGCAACACGGTATTGTGCACTTTAGAATACGCTGAAGGATAGATCTCATGCTTAGCATTCTTACAAAAAAAAAAAAAGGAAAAGCTAAAAAAAAAAGAACACAAAGACATTTTTGAAAGTGATGGATACGCTTAGTACTTTGATTGTGGTGATGGTACCGTGGGTGTTTGCATAGGTCCGAACTCATCAAGATGAGTGCAATTGTTTGTCTATCAATGACGCTTCAATAAACATTTTTTGTTCTAATTGCAGACAGGCCAGCAGAATTGGAGCGTGGAAAGGGGACGGGGAGGTGGTTGTTGGGGATGAGGTTGGGTGGAGAGGCAGCACCTCCTGGTTTACGGTGAGGGGCACGGATCTCGGCCTAAGATTGGGTCAGCCAGGCCATAGCACTAACAAGTCAGCCAGGGCATGAGGGATGACCTGGGACGAAAGTTTGCTGCACACGGGAAGAAAAATTTTCTGGAAAGGTGATTAGGAATTGCATGGCCTCTCAGTAAGCTGGTGATCATCCCCCCACTTTCCAAAGCAATCATTCAGGAAATCAAGTCCTAAAAAAAAGAGAGCGGGGAGAGAGATGGAATACAGATTGGGTTTTAGGGGGGAAAGTTTGCAGCTCTGGTGTGGAGAGGCCCGGCGGGCTGGCCGGGGATTGGGCTGGGAAGAGGCTATAGATCACATTAGCAGAATATTTATGCTGTTCTACCTCTCTCCAGCTCTGTACTAAATTGTTCACATTTAACTCCACCTTGTGCTCTGAGAGGGACTTTTATTACCTCTGCACAGGTAATGCATTACAATCCAGCTCTCTAACATTTGCTAATCAGCCGTGCAGGTAACAAGCCAGCCAGCTACCTGGCATCGCTCAGCAAATATTTGAAACAGACAGGATTGCTTCGCGATGGTCAGGCTGTGGCAGCCTTAAGTATTCAAGGCCAGTGAAGACAAGCTTGGGGAGAAAGGGGCGGGTGGGGAAGTGTCTGTGGGGAAACGGAAGTCTATGAAGTGTCTGCCCAGCAGGGACTCTCTGGGGAGAAAATGCCCACTCACGAGAAATCCCCACACTTGACCCCCGGAGTTCACTGACCAGTCCTTTTGTGTCTTTTAACAACTTGGGAGAACCTGCCCCACTCCACCTTTCCTGCAGTCCTACCCACCCCAGCAGCCTTGCTCTTGGGAAGGACTGGAGGGACCCCAAGGGTATGACTGGGGGGGTCCCTCTGTTGAAAATCCCTCTCCATGTGCTACCCAGAATTCTACCACCCGTTCCAGAAAGGTGCTCTTTCTTGGCTGCAAGGACTCCTGGGAGAGGAAATGTGTTAAGATCCCAACATGTTAAGGTAAATGGTTTTCTCCAATTGTAAGGATGGCAGCCGTGGAATGTGACCCTAGAGAGTGGTAACCGAAGATCATCTTTATCTAGTGGACTGTTCTTCCAAGGGTGAGTCCCACTGGCAATTATAAGAGCTTAGACCCCCAGAAGATCTTCTCATGCCCCAGCTGCCAGCCTCAGTTCATGCTTCCTGGGTCCCCACAGTGCCTGGCTGGTGCAGGGATGCAGGATTAGGGCATCCCCATTTTACAGATGGTGCAGCCAAGAGGGGGCACAGCCCAGATTCAGACTAGGGTATGTCTGGGTTCTAAGCTCATGCTCTCCTCAACCGCACGCGGCATTTTCCTGGGAGTCTGCTTTTGCATATTCAGCAGCATCGGGGCGTGTGATTTGATTCCAGACACTGGTGATCCTCTTTGCTGGTCTTCAAGGCCATACTACCACCTCTAAGATGTGCCCTGCCAGTCCCTGCCCCTAGTGGTCCTTGGCCTTTGTCTTCCCCACCCCAGAATAAGGACCCTATTGATTTAGCAGGCAAGTGTAATGTGAACACCTGTCCCTGCCACATTGTGAAGCAGCACTGGGGCCACCAGATGGAGGACATATGGGCCACACCCCTGCAGAGGTTAGGGTGCAGTCGGGCTCCACATCCGACTCACAAGCCTCACAGCAGGTGGAACCTCCAGGGAATGGGGAGAATAAGTGTAGAAGCAACCACAAAACTCACAAAACGAGCATCTTTGGCACATGGACTATTTTGAGCTGAAGGCCGTTGAGAACCAGCAGACACAGGCAGTGATCTAAGAACAGAGGGCACTTTTTCCTTCAGTAAAGGAGATTTCATTTATAAAGGAAATTCTCATTTGTGGTGATGTTTCCCTCTCTTGGACCTGGAAGAGGAGGGCTCTTCACAAGTCTTATCCCTGGAGAAGGCAGGCCTTACATCTGCTTAACGACCCTCGGGTACCACCCCTTTCCTAGAGACCTTCCCATAGCTTGACTCCAGGCCTTGAAGCCCCAAACCCCCTTTCCTGTGTTGGCCCGAATTCTAGCCACCACTTTGGGTGACTCATCGCTGGGTGTTCCCATTGGTGCACGCGACACACAGGCTCATACGCTTCTGTTTGTTTCCCTCTTATTGACCTGTTTTCACCCAGTCTTATCGGCAGGGCCCGGCATGAGAGCCTGAGGTGGTAGAAGGAAAGATCCCTCTCCCCTCCCCTCCTGGTGTGCAGTCCCACGTTCCCCCCTTCTCTTCCCCATCGAGGCTTCCTTGCTGTAGGGTGGAGTGATACATCTGTCTGATTTGTGCAAGATGAAGTAGTCACTCTACCTACTCTGTCGCTGACATGCACTGCCTGCCAAGCAAGACACCATCCAGACAACCTTCTTGACTTCTGATAATCCCATGAGGCGGGAACTTTTTGCCCCATGTGAGAGAAGGAGGAACAGAGAATCCAAATGAGTAAATGATGTAGCGAAGATCCCTGAGAGTGAGATTGAGCCAGTAACCTCCTCTTCATCCACCTCCAAAGTGACTTGTCTGAGTTCACAGCTTGAATGCGGATGAACAGAGATGCCTCGGGGACCTGTGACCCCTTGATGCTCTGCAGCCCTCCACCCCACACCATAGACAGCTGCCCCAGGGGACACTCACAGGGTCAGCCCTGTGGGGAAGTACAGCTTCCGTGCAAGATTTGCCCAGGTCCCATCTGCCCAAGCACACAGGTCTGTCTTCACCCTGTGGTCCCTTTCCCACATCATGGCGGCCCTAGTGCCCCTGCGTGCAATGTTCCTTCTCCTCTGGCAGAGGAATCAGAGGCTCAGATGAGCTTTAATTTGTGACTGGACACGTTTCAATGACATATTTCCAAATCAGATGTTTCATCTACTCCGTTTATCCTAAATTCCATGACTCTATTTCAGGGCCTAACAGACCTCCGCTTAGGAAATTGACACATCCAAATGGACTATTTGGATGGAAGCTTCCATCTGACCAAGTGCAGCCAAAGCACCCGGCAAATGGAAAATGCAAACCATATGGCAGAAGGAGAACAGCAGATTTGCAGCCACATTATGAGCTCTGTGACAAATGGGGCTCTTGCAGGGCCACAAAACTCTCATTGTCTTCGCTCATGGTGGATGGCCTTTGGGCAGAATAGTAATAACCGTTCCTGAGAATTTCGGTTCAACTTAACTCCTAAATAAATTAGCAATGCTCAAAAAATGTTAAATTGTAACATTTCTTCTTACACTCTTGTTTTATTTATTTTTTTATCAGGCACTGCAGCGTTAGTATGCACGGCAAAAATTAAAAGCCTGAGCATAGTCTTGGTTGAAGGAAAACCCAGTTCCACTAAAAGCAGCAGCAGAGGAGGAAAGTGCGGGAGAGAATTAGGTGGGAAATGCCGCATGCTGCAGGATCACAGCCACTTGCTCCGGGGGCTCTCCCTCTGGTTGCTGGCATCCTTGGATCCCTGAGAAACTGAGGAAGGAACACAAACAAATGGGATTGAGGACAGATTTCGGAATCTAGAGATAATGTTCCAGGGGAGGGTGTCTCCTTCAGAGCCTCCTGCTTGAGGTCCGAGATCCATTTGGAATGTACAAGCTTCTTTGCAGCTAGAGCACCCTTCACCAAGACTGAGGTGAGGGCTGTCTGAAGGCTGGTGGAAAGAACCCCAGGAGAACACACCCCAGGGAACGCCAATCCAATGGGCTTGGGTTCCATATTGGTCAGGGTTCTGCAGAGAGACAGAGCCAATGGGTTGTCAATGTCTATACCATATCTGTATCTGTATTTGTATCAATAAATTTTTCTCCACCAACCTGTTACCAGACTGGGGAATCCTTGTGTTTTAAGAAACTTAGATTTTGGTGGCACATCAATTGCTCCTAATTGTTATCAACTATAGAACAAGCATCTATCATCTATCTATCTATCTATCTATCTATCTACCGAGATTTATTTTAAGGATTGACTCACAAGATTGTTGGGGCCAGCAAGTCAAAATCTGCAGGGTAGGTTGACAGGTTGGAGACCCAGGGAAGAGTTGATGAGGCAGTGTTGAGTCTCAAATCCGCAGTCCAGAGGCAGAATTCCTTCCTCTGTGGGAGACCCTAGTCCTTTTTTCTTTAGGCCTTCAACTGATTGGATGAGGCCCACCCATGTCTGAAGGGTGATCTCCTTTACTCAAAGGCTACTGATTTAAATATTAATCACATCTAAAAAATACTTTCACAGCAACATCTGGACTGGTGTTTGACTAAAAACTGGGGATCATGGCCCAGTCAAGTTGACACATGAAATTAACCATCAGAGAGTCTCAGGATTCCTGTGGCATGCCCTTCCCAGGCACAGGAGACCCACATGAAGCCAATCTTCACCTTTCATGTCACTTTGGCCCAGCGTGGGAAGACAGTCGGGGCATTGGCCTGCAATTCTATAAGTAGGAACAAGGGAGAGGACTTGCAGTAGTTTAACTGTTGTACACAACCTCCATGATGCTGAGGAATCCCCTAGCATGGCTCCTTCTCATCTACTATATGTTTCATCAACCGGATTATTCATCCAGGTTGTAAAGAATGAGGGGGTATTCCAATTCAACCATCATCGTGGCCAATAGCACCGTGATAGCGTCTGCAGTGTTCCTGGTACTTCACCAGGTTGGGGAATCCCTGTGTTTTAAGGAACTTGGATTTTGGTGCCTCTTTAATTGTTCCTGATCATTACCAACTGTTAATTTATAAATTCCCAAAGAACAAGTGTCTCTGTTCTTGGCATCTTAATTACTGGGCTGGTCAAAGTTGTAGCTAATTAGGAATTTGAGAGAAATTTCACGGACCTATTGGCTGGTACCTCTGTTTGTGGCTCAGAGATTTGTTTGGTTTACAAGTTGGGGTCTTATGTACCTGGTGCCAAAACAGCAATAGCTGTGGCTGAGTAAGTGAAAGAGTTCTCTACTTCCAGTTTACTGCCCGTCAGTTTTCTTGGAAAGAACTCTGTTTCTAATTGCCGTGAGTGTCCCACGAGAGGGCAGATTTCTTGTCCCTCCCTGAGCCTCCAATGAGGTGTAGTGGTGTGTTTTGGCATGTTCGCCCACTAATGGTGCAGAGCATAGACTCACATGTGTTTCCAGGGGCCCCTGTACATGGAAGCCTATAAGAAATCTCAGTGGAGCATTGGATCCCGGCATAAGGAGGGTCCTTCCCGGAACTAGGCAGGGAGATGAAGCAGAGAGTGGAAAAGCACAACAGGCCCCTTTCCTGAAAGGCTGGCTCACAGATGGGCTGTCATGGACACATTACAGGCTGACCTGTGTTAACACACATGGATGTGAACTCACTGTCTCTTACTAGTCTTCTCTCTTGGGTGCTGCCTGGTGCAGCAGGAGTTGTGCATGAAGATATTCAGAATGGTGTTCACAAAAAAGGAGTGAATTCCAACCAGACACCTGTATACCCTGTTCCCTTTCTGCCAATACTTCCAGTCACTTTCGATCAGATAAAATTCATTAAAACGCGGTCTCCCCTCGTCCTGGGTCCTATAAACACTCACTTTGATCTCTAGGAGCCATTTACAATGATAACTTTGAACTGTATGATGTTTTTAAAAATTGTAAGGGCTTAACAGAGTATGCAAGATACAGCTAATTTCAGATGAAAGCCTCCACCCCCACCCCGCCTGCTCCCAGGCCTGCCTAGTTCTGCCCACACAGCTGAGGCTGCAGGACTCAGGCAGGCATGAATATTGAGGTCCAGCCCTGCATCCATCCACCAGGCCAGGATGCTTCTCAAAGGTACACAAAGGCAAGAGGGTGGCAGAGACTTAAACTCATAAATTGCAGGCTTGGGGTCTGTGTGGCCCAGACCTCCTTACTTTGTTCCATGAAAATAGATTGTCAACATGAAGATGGTTATCACAGGTTGCCACAGGGGCCCAAGGGTCAGTCTCTGCAAAGGCACCCCACTGGGAAATAGCTCCAAGCTAATCCTTTATGCATGATGGAGCCGGCAGGGTCATCTCAGATATCATAGGCACAGGTCTGTGACAAACAGCTTTTCCAAGATCTATGGGAAACGGTTCTTTGCAAGTTAATTCTGAACAAGGAAGAACCACAAGGTCAAAATTATGTGCCATGGGTTTATTATAGGAAAGAAGGAATATTTAATCTGAAATTATCTGTATCTTCCTTATTCTATTCTTAAGCACTTATAATTTTTTAAAAAGTATTTAGTTCAAAATTATGGGTTCAGAATTACACACAAGCAAGGACCTGCAAGCCACAGTGTCATAAGAACATCTTCAGGCGTGCCTTGATGGCTCAGTCGGTTAAGCATCTGCCTTCGGTTCAGGTCATGATCCCAGGGTCCTGGGATCGAGTCCCGCATCGGGCTCCCTGCTCAGTGGAGAGTCTGCTTCTCCCTCCTCCTCTGCTCCTCCTTGCTCTCTCATGCTCTCTGTCAAATAAATAAATAAAATCTTTTAAAAAAATCTTTAAAAAAAGAACATCTTCAGCAGCACATAGCTGCATATGCATATGTGCATGAATGTGTGAGGGGATGTGTGCTGTGTGTGCACACATATGTGGGGATATGCTTGTATGCCTATCTCAGTGGATGACTTCTGAGAGTGTAGGATGAGCTTTTGCATTGATTTCAAGTAAGCATCCCAGAAAGAGAATGTGTAGGTCTCATACTTCAGAGTATGTCCCTCCTTGACATGGAAACAGACCCTCCCATAGGGAGCAATAAGCTAGGACCCGTCTCCCTGAGCTCATCTGCAATCAGGAGAGTAGGATGCAAGCCAGCTCCTCACTTTGAAGCAAGGATGGATGCTCTGGAGCTCACGACTCGTGTAGTGACTCTTAGACCCTTGCATAGGTCTCATGCTTGGCTAGTGAAAGCCATCTGCCATGTAGACTTGACCCTTGTTTGAAATTTCGAAGGGAAACACCTCGGGAGCATATTCTCATGGTAGGTTTTATCAAACACTCGAGTCTCCCAAGAGCTTCCGGATCTGCACCTAGGACACTTCCTTGCCTATAAAAGGGGTCTGGAAGATATTGGCGGAGTTTAATTAGATTGCATGAAATGGAATCAAAGAAAAGACTAAATAATGATGGGAACAGAGCAGAGAGGTGTGAACATAGCCAGCTGAGGATGTTTTCATCCCACCTGGGTTTGTGACCCCATCATAAGATGAGAGATAACCTGTGTTTTTCCTTTTACGAGACAAGAAGGATGTGTTGATTTCAATGAGGAACTGATTTGGTCAAATGCTGAGAAGAGGACCAGCCAAGGTAATATGGGAATGTTATTATATATGCTGGCTCAGCGTCAGAGCAAATTCGAGTCCCCAGGGAAAGCTCCCTAAGTCTCTATTCCTATAGGGCAGCTGCTTCCTCGTGTGGTGGGTACAACTCCCACCGTCACCACTGGGAGCTATAGTTTTGGCTCGCTTGTAAATTATGTGAACACTAAACAGAATCATGACCATTGTATTTTGTTTTTTTCCTATGGCTTTTCATTATTCTCAAGATGACTACAGGGATTAAGTTCTAAAAGCTTTTAAAAAGGAAAGAAGAAGAGTCTGTTTTCTGGCCAAGACCAACAGGAAATGATTTTGGCTTCAAAGCCATTTTCAGAATGAGTTATTATCGATCAAAAAGAAACTTATAATAGGAACCGTTTTTCTGCTATTACTATAATGTTAGCTACTGGGAATGCAATTGTACTTATATATGGAGATGCGGTTTTTATTTTAGAAAATGCTCATAATTCTCTTGCATGCAATCTGGTTGGAATTGGATTGTATGCTTCTATTGACCACAAGCAAGGCAAGGCCCAAGGACAACGTGGGAAGAGACAACAACACAACAAGGACCCACAGCAGGAGCCCTCAACCACATTCACAGCAGTTGTTCCTCTGATTCCACCAAAAACACTTTCTTAACTGCTGCCCTTGGAGCTGTAATTAAAAGGAAAAATACAATAAGCACATTCTAATCTGCTCGATGCCACATCTGCGCTGTAGTTTAACTAGTGCATTCCCAGAAACATCTCCTTAATTAAAGGCATAAATCCATCCAGTCATTGGCATAAACACTGTGATTTGCAAGACTGAGGATTTTCCTCCTCCAAGTGCCATATTCTGGATGGAACAGAAATGATGAATTGAGACATTTGCCTGCAATAGCAACAAAGAAGAGATAAAACGAGGAAAAAGTGTGGGTTTGGGTGGATGCTAGACAACCAATAAGCAAGAGGCTTTTCTCCCACAATGCATTCATTCCCCCTTCCATCTTTCTGAAGTTTATCAGAGTGTGGGTTCCCAAGAGGTGTCCGTGGTCTGGGGCACCACAGTCCCTTCCTTGTAAAGCAGTGAGGGGAGCCACTTGCTCTGCTCTCTGACCGTTGAGCATCCGGGGGAGATGTTTAAAGCACCTGCTGGGAAAGACAAGCTTCCCGTCCCACCGGTGAGTTTAGAGAGCTGAGCCAGAGGATGCAGGAGAGCGTGGAGTGGCTTCAAAGTGACAGTTCCAGAATGAGGGAGATGTAGACTGTGTTTGGAAGCACTACCAAGATCAGCCAGCTCAGGGCTGCTACCCAGCTTCCTACAAGATCACTGCCCAAGAAGGGAGACCCTCCTTGGCGACCCCGCCCCTTTCTCCACTGCACCATCCCCTCCTCCCTCATCACTGTCTCTTTGTTGAAAGTAGTATTTCCCCTGAATATTTCCGCTGGGGAGTCTCTCTTCTGACCTCCAAACATGCCTCTAAAGACAGGCTAATCCTTTGCCTCCGAGGCCCGATGGACAACGGGCCAGGGCAAAGGGGACTTTTCCTTTCCTTTTAGATGAATATGAATGGGCCGGACAAAGGGAGGGCAGAGGTGGGGGCAGCAAATTAATTCACACTAGGGTGGGGCACACCCCAGGGGGCACACTGCCTAGGAAGAACCGGGCCTGCTTTCCCTCCCCTGCTGGTAGAGCCTCCCTTTGCATGGTGGGTCAGACTGGTGCACCTCCCATGTGCAGGCACTGAGGAAGATAGTCTTGAGGAAGTCTTCATGGCGCAGCCCACACACATCTCTGCCTCCGCCCTCCTTCCCCAACCCCACACCTCTGCCTCCACCCTTCTTTTTCCTGTGCAAGAGAATTTCTTTGTGACATGCTGCACAGCACCCTCTGGCAGGAGGGGTGACACTGCAGAGGATTTCTGAGAAGAGTGTGAGTGGTGGGCTGGACACCCAGCAGAATACCCCAGGTCCAGCAGCCTCCTCCCCCTGGAATCATCACTTAGCATGCCCCTCCCAAAACCCCCCATGACCACCCACATGAGGACATGAGGGACCCTCTTCTTCAGTTTCCTGAGTCCACACCGGAAGTTGCTTAGGAACCTATTTCATACAGCAGGTGAGGTGGAACCTTCTCAGGCTTTCCATTTCCGTGGGAAAGGATATTAATGACTTAAGGCCTCCCTTTACCTCCTCAGCAAGAAGTATTGATGAGTCTGGGAAGAGGAAGCGGCTCAGATGGCTTAGTTCTGTCTTCACCTTGCTGCTTTGGTGTTCCTGCTCCTCGTGCCTGTGATGCCCCAGACATGGGTGGATAAGTTTCATTTGGAGGTTGAAAATTAGGAAGCTCATTGTTGCCACACCCCTAAAGCACATGCTCCAACACCTGCTTTGTCAGTTACAGGAGTTCAGTTTGCTCCTCAATCGCTACCAGAACTCAGGTGAGCTCTGGACCCAGCTGTGGCTGCCATGAGCATCCCTGCCCGCATACCCAGGCAACATGGTGAATGCAGACACAGTGGGAAGAGCCCTACTGGTTCAGATTCCCTTCTGTGGCTTCAGCCTGGATTTGATAGGCTGCATTTTGGGACATTCTTCATCTCAGCCAGATGCAGGGAACAGTGGGGTCCTCAGCCGCATTGCGTGGACAGAAGGCACAAGTGGATTCTGGTCCCAAGGAATCCAATGGTGTGGAGCATCTTCACACCCTGGTTGTGCCCAAGGGGGAGGGATGTTCTGTAGACACAAACTTCTAACTTGAGGAAAGGAGGAAAAGGAGGTGGAGGGGCAGGAAGAGGAGAGGAGAGACAGAGTTTCTGAGCAGCATCCTGAAGTGTCATGGTTCAGATGTAGTACATGGTCAAAGAGAAACAGGGAAGGTTTTTTAATATCTCTCTTTTTTGGGATGTTAATGATATTATATTGATACATTATACTCTCTCCATAAAACAACTAACCTGGTTTGTCCATGAATGTCCACTGGACATTTTTCATTTTGCTATTGATTTTAGGTTGAGAACAAAGGGGCACATGGACTCTTGTCTATAAATCACCAGCAATCTTGCTGCTGAGAACTAATTACACTGACACCCCCATCTTTTACACTGCATTTATTACCAATGGTTGTGCTCTGGGATGAGGAGCGGATGAAAGGGAACACTGGGAGGCTTTGTCTGTATCCCCACACTAGACCATCAATCTCCTCAATGAAATGAGGCAAGAGGTGTCATCCTTCCAGAAGGGACGAGATAAAAGATGTGCTGCTGAACGAACTGATGATTACACATTTGCATAGGAGAACTTGCAATTTGTACCCATCAAACTTGCTTCTCCTGTGCTTGCTTTGGCACATTGCTTTTAAGTTAATTTTCAGTGAGCCCAAAACCATGGAGGGAGCTTTAGGATGGGCTGGAAGGACCTGGTGTTGGGTGTAGGCATATGTCTTTCATTGGATTTTTTAATTATAAAGTTAGTATGCCCCATTACAGAAAGGATAGAAAAAGGCAGCAAGGATTGGTATTCCTCTTGCGAGTCACTGAGGTTTCTCAGATTCAAACTGGTGATACCTCCAAATGAGAAAAGAGTGAGATGCACCAAGCAGATGGCTGTGCAAGAAAACCACAGATCAGGGGTTCTCAAGGTGCAGCTGCTGGCCAGCAGCGTCAAAGACCTTGTTAGACGTGCAAATTCTGGGACCCCACTCCAGACTAACTGAATAAGGAGCTCTGACAGTGAGGCCAGCAATTTGTGTCCTAACGAGTCTTCCCGGTAATCCTTCTATAAGCTCTGGTGTGAGAACAACTGCTCCAGCCCACACTCCTGAAAAGTAAGTGGTGACCTGAATCAACACTCTGGGGTAAGTTTTCCCATTGAGACAGGCCCAGGAATGGTCACATGACACAATTACAGGGCAACTTCTCTCCTGTGGGTATGCACAGCCTGAAGAGAAAGTCATTGTACAATAATGTATGCATTGAAATTATATCCAATCCCCCCAGTACTAGAACTTTGTGTGTGTGGTAGTGGTGGTGAGAGGAGTAGGGAGATGGCACATGGGGATTCACAATTTACTTCTTAATAGGCTTGGAAAGTCAACCTAGTCTCTGCTCAATAGGCGACAACAATTTAATGAGCATGTACTATGTGCCAGGGACCATAGTATACGATGAGGAACCACTGGTGGGTAAGTTTGAGATGATTCCTCTCCTTCTGCAGTTTACGTTCTAGTGGATCCTACAACCCCAAAGAACCACTTTTAAACCATGATAATATTTAATAGCTGATGATAAAGACAGCATAAGCAGAGAGAAATGGAGCAAAGCTTCATTTGGAATCATCTGGAAAGTGATTCATTACCGTTTTTTGTCAATGACATCATACTCATGATTACACTTCCCTTTACTAGTCAATCACAGGTGATGGCAATGAGAAATGGAGAGATAACTTGGGGAGGCTTCCTGTCATGAAACAATTCATTCTTGCGTAAAATACAATTTTTATTGCCTTGCTGGGCTTGAATGGAAAACTTGAGAAGACCTTAAGAGGGAAAACAACACCAGCAACAAAAACAAAATCCCTGAGCCATGGGTCACATGCACAGCAAAGTATCCTTGCAGTGGGGACTCCAGGCCAGCAGCAAAGAGAAAGGCTAACACTTAGACTCCAGGTTAATTCTAAGAATGTGGAAAGGGCTGGAATCACCCTGAGAGGTGGCTTCCCCAGGCTCAAAGCTGAAGTGAATTAAAAACCTCTTTTGAGGAAAATATTCTCCATTTGGGAACCTACAGTTAAAGTCCACCTGTGTGAACTCATGGTCAGCAGTTGCCAGAACAAACAGGCATGAGTGAGAGTCAGCAGAAACAAGAGTTTCATATTTACTCTCCTAAGAAATGAAATGCTAGAATTATTACAATAGGAATAACAAATAGCATTGTGAGAATCATTTAAGGAAAAATAAAATGGAATTACAAGCTGAGGAAGCAACAACAGGCAGATGGAGTACAGAACCAGGTAGAACTTTTGAAGGGAAAACTGTAATTGTTGAAATGAAAAAATTAGGAGCTATGTTATAAAAGCAGATTGGAGGGGCCCTGGGTGGCTCAGTCAGTTGAGCATCTGACTCTTGATTTCAGCTCAGGTCATGATCTCGGGGTCCTGAGATCAAGGCCCGTGCTGGGCTCTGCTCTCACTGGGGAGTCTGCTAGAGATTCTCTTTCTCTCTCTCCCTCTCCTTCTGCCTCTCCCCCCACTCACATGCTCTTGTCCTCTCTCTCTCTCAAATAAATAAATAAATCTTAAAGAAAAAAAAAGCAGATTGGACACAGCTAAAGAAAGAATTGATGAATGGGAAGGTTGATCTCAAGCAATCACCCATAACATCCCATGGAGAACTAAGGAGAAAAAAATTAAGAAAGATCAAAAGATGGACAATTGAGTGAGGGGTTTTAATATAAATCTATTTGGAGTCTCAGAAGGGAAAATGGCCAAAAGATTAGCAGAGACAATATATTAAGAGGTAATGGTCAATAGTTTTATAGCAGTGATAAAAGACACTATACCCAAGTAGAATAAATGAAAAAAAATCTACTCCTTTGACACATTGTAGTAAAATGCAGAACACAAAGGAAAAAGAAGACAATCTGGAAGACCGTCTGAAAAGAGATGGCAATTAGTTTGGCAGCAAATGTACCAAAATGTACCAAAATGGCAGCAGAAAGTGGAATACCTTCAAACTCTGGGGAGAAAATAAATGTCAGACTAGAACTGTGGATGGAGCAAAATTTTCTTTCAGAAATAAAGGCAAAATAAAGACATGTTTGATAAATAAAAGTGAAGTGAATGTACTACTCTCCCACCTAATCTGGGAAGTAATTAAAGATGCACTGTATGTAGAAGGAAAATGACCCAGAAAGGAGGTGTGAGGTTCCAGAAGGAATGATGTAAGTGGAAATGGATCTATCTAAAGGGCATTGTCTGTTACCCCAGAGCCCAGAACAGTGTCCAGCACAGAGTTGGTGATTCATCATTTTTAATAGGAAACACATTTCTGTAAAATAATAACATTTCTAATTCATGGGAGTTGGAAAAATGTAAACCTAAAATTTTAGGCAGAAACATCAGTCAGGAGAAGCATGATCTTAAGGTTCTTGCACTGGTTTGAAGGGGGTTGTGATATTGCCTTAGACTTTGTTAAGTATCCGTGGTGAATTCCCAAGGAAAAATCATGAAAAAAGTAGAAATTCTAAGCCAGAAGGGGAAAAAGGGAGTAAGAAACTACAAGCATGATAAGCCAGATGCTGCTTTAAAATTCTACACACAGTAACTCATTTAACCCTCACACAGTTTCTCTGATGTAAGTTGCCATTACGATCCTTACTTTTACAGAAGGGAAGTACTGAGAGGTTGGGTGACTTGCCCAGAGTCACAGAGATAGGGGCAAAAAAAACCACTCAAATAAAATAAGGGGCAAGAAGGAGGGGAATATAGTACAAGTGGACAAATGGCAAAAAAGTCAGATGGTGGAAACAAATGTATCTCTGTAATCACAATAAATGTAAACAGACTAAATTTGCCAATTTAAGACATAGATTGTGAGATCCAATTTTAAAAAGGAAATTCAACCTTATGCTATTTATAAGAACCCAAATAAAAATTGAGGACATACCCATTTGGATATAAAGGGACGGGAAAAGTTAAACTATGTGATTAACAACCAATAGAGTGCAGGGTCACTATATTAATATCAGACAAAAAGTAGCATATAACATACAAAAAAGCATTAACTAAGTCACCACAGTAGAATATATTGTTCAATTTTCCAGTAAGATACAGCAATTCCAATTTGTATTCATCTAATAAAATTGCCTCAAAATATATAAAGCAATGCCTGATGGGAGAAATGGATAAATCTATCCTCCTGGGAGACATCATAATTCTTTACCTAATTATAAAGAAGCAAGAAAAATTTCTAAAATCACAGTAGAATTAAATAATGTCCCTGGCAAGTGTGATATATGGAGCACGTAGGGAGACCTGTGCCCAAAAAGTGAGTGAACACTCTTCTCATGCACACACAGAACTCTTACAAAAATCAGTCCTGCAGTGGAGGAAGTCCCTGGAGCCCTTTTTCTGTTGAATGTACATGCATGATGCTCTTGGGTAAGTGGCATCATCTGGAGAAAAAAAGCACATCTCCCAGGTAACCATCTCCCTTACCTGACAGAGGGCAGGACAGGGCCCCATGCATGAGGTTGCTGGAGCTGCCAAGCTGTTTGGGGAACTATGGGTCTGTGGACGGTAAAGGCAATGACAATGATGGCAACAGCATCTGTGAGCATGAGGCTGGCAGCCAACACCCATCAAGAGTCTCCTGTGCATGTACCAGGCATTAAGCTTTACATGGATCATCTCATTTAAACCTCATCACAGCTCTGCCAAGAGGATACAATTACCATCTTCACTTTCACATGAGGCTTAGAAACATAGGAATCATAAATCTTCTTTTTAGAGCCCCAGAAATGACGCTGTCCAGGGGACTGAGGATTTCCTTCTACCTGAGGGGAGAGGAGAACCAAGGGACAGACATGAGTTGCATGAGGATGTCCCTACTGTTCTTAGGATTTTGTGGGTTTATTTCATTATTCTAATGAATGGAATGGAGCTGATGGTGTTCTTCTCCCCAAATCTACCTGGGAATACAAATACAGTGTGTCATGAACCATTTAGGCTAATCTCAGCTAGGGAGGAAAGCATGCAAGATAAAGCAAAGGAGAAGTTGTTACCCATTCGGGGTTTTCCAGGATGGAAGGGGGCTTGGATGAGGAGTGAAAAATATAGAATATCTGTAAGAGTCATCTTCCCTGAAGGCAAAGATATTGGCACCCCCACTTCAAGATGCCTGGGCCCACCTTTGAGCCTGGTACCCAGAGGAAGCAGGAGGAAATGGTGAAGTAGAAGGTGAGGACTGCTAATCCCTAAGCCACACTGTTGGGCTATTTACCAGCCACACACCAAAGAGTTCCAAATAAGGAGTTAGTGACAGAGCTGGGACCAGGAGTCTGGTCTCCTAATGTGCTGGGTGCCAGGATGGGATTCTATTTAATTGTGGGGTTGGGATTTGGGATTATAAAACCATGGAGTCCATTGTGCTTTCAAGCCTCCTACCAGCTGTCTCCCTCACCTTTGCTGAGGGAGGTAGATGTCCTCCCTAATTGAACCACAGACCTCTGAAAAACCCTTCCTGAACCTACCACTCTTTGGTGGTGGGGCTCCCTTTTTGTGCCCCCAAAACCCCAGCTGCATAAGCCTAGCACAACCTTCCCCATGCTGGGAACTGCTGGGTTCCTCTTGTCCCCGACCAAGACTGCGGTAAGACTGTGAGTCTTTCACCCCCACATCTGCTCCCGGCACAGTGACCATCAGTGACGGCTCTTGTTGATCAATGAGGAAAAGTGACTTTCATTTTGCAGTAGGATCTGTGGAGCAGTGAACATATTTCAGATTAAAGAATATGTGTCATAACATAAAATAGCTCATCACAACTAGTTACTGTCTTCAGCACAGACAGGATGACAGGAGGGACCACAAGAAGGTCACAAAGGGTGAATTTTACCGTCAAAAGCCATATCAACCAAAGTCCATTATGACAACCTTGGAGTGCAGGAGTGGGTGGGCTCCGACATATTAGTGATTGTCCCAAATACAAGAAAATTGATCTGTGACAAATTAATCCTGGCAGCTTTCATTTTTTATTTCCTTTCTGAATTATACAGAACCATTAAAATGTACCCAAATAGAAAAGAATAAGACAGGACAAAAAGATACATGTGCTATGTATTGATTGCTTACAAAAATAGTTGAAGAGTAGATTTAATTTAACTAAATGGTAGTAGTAATATTGACATAGTGATCATACTACTAACGGCAAAGCTGCTTCTTAGGGCTCTACGTCTGACCCTGTCCAGGGGGCTGAGGTCTTCCTTCTACCTGAGGGGAGAGGAGAACCAAGGGACAGACATGAGTTGCATGAGGATGTCCCTACTGTTCTTAGGATTTTGTGGGTTTATTTCATTATTCTAAAGAATGGAATGGAGCTGATGGTGTTCTTCTCCCCAAATCTACCTGGGAATACAAATACAGTGTGTCATGAACCATTTAGGCTAATCTCAGCTAGGGAGGAAAGCATGCAAGATAAAGCAAAGGAGAAGTTGTTACCCATTCGGGGTTTTCCAGGATGGAAGGGGGCTTGGATGAGGAGTGAAAAATATAGAATATCAGTAAGGGTCATCTTCCCTGAAGGCAAAGATATTGGCACCCCCACTTCAAGATGCCTGGGCCCACTTTTGAGCCTGGTACCCAGAGGAAGCAGGAGGAAATGGTGAAGTAGGAGGTGAGGCCTGCCAATCCCTAACCCACACTATTGGGCTATTTACCAGCCATGCACCAAAGAGCTCCAAATAAAGAGTTAATGACAGAGCTGGGACCAGGAGTCTGGTCTCCTAATATGTTGGGGGCCAGGATGGGATTCTGTTTTCCCATTTGTACAATAAGAAGAACAGTGGTTCTCAAACTCAGGTCCATGGACTGGCTACATAAGAATCATTTGGGGAGCTTTTAGAAATCACAGAATCACTAAATCACTAGCTTGACAGTGGGGCCCAGGAATATGCATGTCAAAGCTGCCCCAACAATTCTAATGCCATAAGTTTGTGATCTGGGCCTCTATTAGTCTCTTGGAGCTGCTCTAATGAAGTCCCACAAACTGGGGGTTTCAAACATAACCGATTTACTCTGAATTCTGGAGGCCAGAAATACAAAATTATAGTGTGGTCAGGACCACAACCCACCCCTTAAGAGGCTCTAAGGAAAAATCTGTTCCTTGCTTCTTCCGGCTTCTGGTGTTCCAGGCCTTCCCTGATTTATAGCTGTGTCACTCCGGTCTCTGCTTCTGTCTTCACAGTACTTTCCCTTTTTTTCTCTGTGTTTCTACTGTGTGTGTCTCTTAGAAGGCCACTTGTTATTGGATTTAGGGCCCACCCAGACAATCCAGGATGATCTCACCTCAACATCTCTAGTACCTACAAAGTCTCTTCTTCCAGATAAGGTCACATTTGCAGCTTCTGGGATTCGGATGTGGACAAACCTTTTGGGGGGCCACCAGCTGGCCCACTACAGTGCCTTTTTCTCTCTAAAATTCTGGGTGCCTGCGCTGCTCCCAAAGGCAGTACATTGACATCAACCTCTGCTCCCCACTGCCCATCATTCAGAAGTGGCCACTTGCTGAGGACTCCTCTTTGCTCTTGGAAAAGAACCTTGGGCAAGGACAGCCAGGCCAGCATGATGAGGAAGGCTATATCAACTCTGTTTTTTTCCTGAAGTAGAAGGTGTCACTGGGCCCACTGCAAACCTGTAACGACCCTTCTGCCCTTCCTCCACTCCTGGGAACATAGTGGGGGGTGGGGAGACAGGTGGAGAGAGAGAGAGAGAGAACGCCTTTCTATGCAAGCTACACAAGAGCCAGCCTTGGTTCTGTTCCCAATGCTGAAGTCAGAAGGTCCTGGCAGAGAGCAGGACCCCAATAAATGGTTGTCAAGTCCCCAGATAGCTACATGCCTGGCTCCCTCACTTCCTCTGAGGTGTCTTGCAAAGGCTTCACCAACCATAGCCTTGCAGGGAGTTCCTCACCCTGCTGTCTCCCCCAGTCAGCTCCCCTCACTCACCGTACCAGAAAAATCACCTAATTATTCAATTTCCTTTGAGTGTTCCCTACCCAGAGGCAGAATTTGATTCATGGCTGCATCCCTGATATCTGGAATGGTCCCTGGCACACAGGAGTGGCTTGGCTAGCTGGCTGGGTGGATGGATGGGTGAATGGGTAGGTGGATTGATAGGTGGATAAGGGATGAATGGATGGGTAGATGGGCGGAGAAATGGATGGATGGATGCATAGATGGGTGGGTGGTGGGTGGATGGGTCAATAAATGGATGGGTGGGTGGATGGATGGATGGGTGGGTGGATGGATGGATGGGTGGGTGGTTGGATGGATGGATGGGTAGATGGATGGATGGGTGGATGGATGGATGGATGGATGGGTAGATGCGTGGAAAAGAGAGTGGGTGGGTGAGTGGGCAGATGGATGGACAGATGTATTTTAGAGGCATGAAAAAGAAGCCTAATTTGATTCTAGGAAAAGGAATTGTTGTGTGGAGGAAAGGAGGCTTGTGTTTTGGCCCTGGGATATAGCTGGGCACTGGAAGCTGTTGAGGAGTAGGAGTGCTGGGTTCAGTGAGTGATGAGATTAGTTTGGTCAAATATGGCTGCCTGCATCCTGGGTGCATTAGTCTTCAATTGCTGCTCTAATAAATTAGCATACACTTAGGGGCTTAAACAACAGGAATTTATTATGTTCCAGTCCTGTGGGTCACAAGTCTGACCTGGGTCTCACTGGGCTAAAACCAAGGAGGCAACAGGGCTGGCTTCCTCTCTGGAAGCTCTGGGAGGGGGTGGTGTGGATCTAGTCTATTGTGTTCTAGGACTGAGGTCTTGTTTTCCCTGCTTGTTGTCAGCTTCTGGAAGTTTGCATATTCCTTGACTCTTAGCTTTTACTATCATGTCCCTCCCAAATTAATATGTTGAAGCCCTAACTTCCAGGGTGGCTGTATTTAGAGTTGGTGCCTCTAAGGAAGTAATAAAGGTTAAATGAAGTCATAAGGGTGGGGTCCCTATCTGATAGGACTGGTGTCCTTGTAAGAAGAGCCACCAGAAAGCTCTTTCTCTCTGTCTTGTGAGGGCATAGTAAGAAGGTGGCCATATGCAAGCCAGGAAGCAGGCTCTTACCCACTGGGAACTGCCTCTGCTGGCACCTCAACCTGGGACTCCCAGCCTCCAGAACAGTGAGGGTAAATGTCCGTTGACACTAGTCGCCTGGCCTGTGCAAGCTGAGATGTCTCCAACTCCACCTTTGAAGCCAGCACCAGAGAATGAAGTCCTTCTCAGGGTTTGATTCTCTCCCAATGACCCTCCTCTCTCCTCATCTTCATTTAAGGGCCTGCGGGATTACACTGAGCACACACTAGTGGCTGACACACAGGAGGATGGACAAACCAGGAGAATGTCCATATCTTAAGGTCCATGACCTTAATTCAACTTGCAAAGCCCCTTTTGTCCCATAGCATGGGATATTCACAGGTTCAGGGATTAGGGTGTGGGCTTATTTAGGGGCTGCTATTCTGCTGACTGCATGGGAGGGGATCTTATAGCAGTTAGAACTGGGATGAGGTCATGGATATGTGTCAGTTTAATTCTTCCAGAAGCTACATACTAACTCTGAGGAGCAAGCGGTTTCCAGGCTATCTGGGGTTATTTGAGGGGTAGCCCTTCTACTAGTTCTGTGACCCAAGGGCAAAAGAAAATCTTGAACCCCTGATGCCCACCAAATGTTCTGTAGATCTCCTGCATTAAAAAACTCCAACTAGACATGCCTGGGACCCATCAAGGTAGGAACCTCCAGCAGTCACCTGCTAGCCTTTCATTTGTGCATGATAACATTCCCCTTTGAGATCTGTTTGTCCATCCATCCATCCAACAATCCATCCATCCATCCATCTACCCAAGAAAACTTTTAATGGTAGGGTAAGGTTCTGGGTGCTGTGAGGGAATCCTGGTGGCAGGATGGATATGGTGCTCAACCCAAGGATCTGCCCAGAAGAGGCACTAGCTGACCACTGTGTTGCAGAAGGGACAAACTGCCTCCAGAGAAGATCTAGGAGGGCACTGATGAGATCATTAGTTGCTGCTTGGTTGGAAGAAGTGAGTTGGAAAGTCTCTGCACTGAGTCTCGTTGGAAACTGAGATCCTTGGCTACTGATATGATGTAGC
Source organism: Eumetopias jubatus (assembly GCF_037043125.1). Classification (NCBI taxonomy): domain Eukaryota; kingdom Metazoa; phylum Chordata; class Mammalia; order Carnivora; family Otariidae; genus Eumetopias; species Eumetopias jubatus. Next base: position 104,048,395 of record NW_028274810.1, on the reverse strand, counting down.
CTATGGTCCCCGAGACCATCAGAGGAAACTGATTAAAGCAAAAACACTCCAGAAAGCAATTCGAGGGGGAGCCCTGGGTTAGCCCAAAGCTCGTGCCCTCAGGAACAGCCTGTCATGGAGCGCAAATGATGTGCTATCCTTCCCAGAAACCCCAGAGCAAAAAATGAGTTTCAATCACCTGTCCCCTTAACATTAATCACCACCCATCAGCAAGACAGACCCTGCCAAAACACATAATTCTCAATCACACAGGCTAAATAAATGAATAATTACAGGAATAAACACTGCAGTTAACACCAGTGCATTAAGCATGGGATCGGCTCCCCTTGCTCCCCAGTTTGACTGCAGAGCCCCCAGGACTGTCAAACTCAGGCTGACTGGGCTTCTGGGAGGGAACACAGACTTACACACCAGGCTTGCGCTCCATGCTCCTCAACTGCACCTCTGATAGCAGGTCCAAGCACTTTGCAAGTCCTGCTCCTCCCTGGAAGACTAGGAAAAGCCACGTCCCTCTTGACAAGACCTGAAGGGCAGCCAGGGAGATCATTTGTCCCCTCATGTGTTCGGGGACACATGAGAAAATAGATCACAGCAGCAGCCTTCTCTATGGTCCAGAGACCACGAAGCTCTTATGGAAAAGAAGCCACAGTCTGGAACCACGGAACTCAGCCATGTCCCAGCCTGCCTGTTCTACCTCTGGGGAAACTGAGGATCCACAAAGCCTTTGCAAGGAATAGGGCTCATGAGTATGCCTTTATTACAACTAAAATCACCTGTGCCCACCACTGACCTCACCTGCTTGATCCAGAACCTTCCAGAGCTAACAAATGAAGATGAAAACAGGTGATTTTCTTCTCCTTCAATTTCTGAATTAAAGTAATCAGGTGATGTTGTGTTCTAGCAGCTGTTTACCCAAAGGAATGAACAGAGATCAATATTAATACCTGGATACCTACACACTAATCTTTTTGAAATGTCAGACAAAAATAAGGCATCAAGAAACTCTATTCTAGACATTTGCCAGTAATGGGAGTGAATCTCAATCAATCTCTCTTTGTCTCTGTCTCTCTGTCTCTGTCTCTCTCTCTCTCTCTCACACACACACTTCCCTCCCCACACTCACATGCTTCTGAAGGTAACACCTGGCACCTGAATGGATAACAGTGATCCATGTGGAACTCTGAGCTTTGAGAGTAGATTTTTGGTCCTTTTCAAATGGAAAGATCTAAGTGTGAGCCCCTTTGTCCTGGGACTGGTGGTGGAAGCCAGATGACAGCTAGAGAGGGGCCAGGCCCTCCACCCATCTCTCATGATGTTAGGGGGACCCCTGAGCCAACCTGTAAGCATGTGAATGTCTTTTAAGGTACATTCTCCAAAACCATACTACAGTTTTATTACTAATTGATCAGAAGCTCAGCTATAAACAGAAGGCAACCAGGGGTCCCGCCTGTGCATCTAAGTGATTTGAGAGTCATGCTCAGTGGCCACCCCCGGAAGGTCATTCTGGAATTATGCAAAGGGGCCAAGTGGGAGCTTGGTAGCTCTAGAGCTGACACCTTCTGGACACAAGTGTCCCATGAGCAATGTTTCTCTCTTGAAAGTCCTCAGTCATGGTCCCAGGAGGGCTCCTGGGTCTCCTTTTACTTCCTTGGCTCTGGATTCCTTCACCAAACAGCCAACCATTTGGAGGGCCACAAAGAGAAACCCTTGAGATGGGCATTGTTTCCACAGCTTCCTCGTCCAAGATGAGAACCCTCCTCACCTCAATAAGGCCACGTGTACCACCCCATGGCCTTATTGAGGCTGTGAGGTCTGGGACTTCTCTGAGCCACAGTTCCCTCGTCTGAGATGCAGCAAAGTGCAACTCTGGGTGGACGTGTGGGTCCAGGATGGCTCATACAAACTGCCTAATGCAATGCCTGGAATATAACAAGCCCCCAGGAAATGACAGGGGTCGATGTGGTTGTCAAGAATGCTAAAAATATTAATTACTACCATTTTTTATTATTGATTCTTTTCTTCTTTTTATTGCCACCCACATACCCTGGATTGGATGGATCAACATGAAGGGCATTTACTCTTTGCCTTTTGTCACCTGGAGACTGCCTCCACTGTACTCCAAATCCAGCCTCTCAGCCTGGGGTGATCCCCTACAGCGAGTGGCCCAGCCCTGCCGATACTCATCGATGGGGTCTTAGGTGAGTGCCAGCCTGCCTGGGGCTTGGTTCTCTAATCCTCGAGGACAAGAGAAGCCTTGCTGTGTGCACGTCTGGATTTCTGTGATCCAGACTCCTGAGCTTCTTGCAAGAGGTTGGGAGAAGACAAGGGAAACACTGTATTGGCCCCACAACCACCGAAGACACAGTGCTGCTCTGGGCCTTCTTTCCCACCTGTGTTACAGCCACAGAATTCCACTTTCTACAAGTCAACGGAAAACAAACCAAAAAAAATGCACATCTGTGAGAAAATGCTGGTTGGCAACGAGGGGAGGGAAGGGCTAACAGCAACGTGGGATGCAAGCCTTGTCTGCACACCCTGAGCCAGCACAGCTGTTTCCTCGTGGAGACAACAGGGGACGCTGGGGTCGTATTAGTATACGTCTATTTCACACGTCCGAGGTGGTCCTATTTCGTCATCTTAAAGCAAAATCAGTAAGAAATGAGAATGAAAAACACCAAAAGCAAAATGCAAAGGCTAGATGGACAAAAACCCCACTCTGAGAGGAATCCTTGTTTCCCATTTTGGGGAGCAGACACGCAAACTCTCATGCAGACAAATGGTGGCACTCTCCAGCATCCTGTCCTCGAGATGCACTTCGTTCAGGCTGATCGAGAAACGTGAAAGAGGAAGGGCACGGGACACACGGTTCAAGTGGAATCACTAAAAGGGACGGGTAACAGCTCCTCATGCATCAGAAGAAACCGGATGAGAGGCACTGGAAATCCACAACAGCTCTAGGACGATCTACGATGGTCACCATCATCGTCCTGGGACTGTCACATGCCCTGCACCTCACACCTGCAGGGCCCCAGGGAGCCGCGGGTAGCATCCCCAGTGGAGAACTGTCCTTTGCACGTGCTAAGCGTGCACCATCCTGACTGTAGGCTACAACTTTCCTGATTAGTGACCCTGGATAGACAATTGAAACCACAGTCACCGGCAGAAGAAAGTTGACCCCACATTCTGCAGACACGTATATTCATCTGACATCAGTGGTTTCCAGTGTGTCAAAGATAGGACATGCAGGAAAGGATGTTCATGGTCTAAAATTGTACCATGGCAGAGAGTAAGAAGATGTCAGGGGCTCTGGAACCAGCCCTGGTGGCTTCTCCACCTCCAGTCACACCTGTGGCCCCTCACTCCTCTGCTTGGGCCTCAGGGCCTGCCTACTGCCCCTCTGGGCACTCCTCTGGCTTCCCCTTGACCAAAAGTCCTTTCTGCCAAGTGTCTACCTAGTTCACACAGTTGGCCGCTACAGTCTGGGCTCGTGTGTCCTCTTGAGGAGGCTGAGCCTGACCACCCCAGTCACCTCTTCTCACTCACCCACTGCTGATCCACACCTCGCTGGTTCTGTCCTGCTCAGCATCTCTCCCTGCCCAGCCCACTGCATTGTATGTACTTCTTTATTATGTTTACTGTTAATTAGCCATCACTGCCCCAGTGGAATGAGTTGTTTGTGACCTAGAGTAGGAGCCTGTAATGGACCATTTAATGTGTCAGCATGGCCGGGTCATGGGGCCCTGGGATGTGGTCACACATTATTCTGGGTGTTCCTGTGAGGGTTTGTTTGGATGAGACTGACATTTTAATTAGAGGACTCTGAGTAAAGAAGATTGTTCTCCCTGACATGGGTGGGCCTCATCCAATCAGTGGAAGGTCTTCCTGGAAAAAAAAAAGACTGGCCTCTCCCAAGCAAAAGTGAATTCTGCAGCAGACAACCTTTGAACTTGGACCCTACCATCAGTTTTTCCTGGGTCTCCAGCCTGCTGGCCCACCCTGAAGATTTTGGGTCTGTCCGTCTCCATGAAGTGAGCTGACTCCTTACAATGTATCTCTCTATAGGTATACATTTCCTGTTGGTTCTTTCTCTTTGGAGAATCCCAACTAACACAGAGCTCAGAACTGTTGTTGAGTGAGGGAATGAATGAGTGAAGGAATGAATAGATGGCTTTGAGGAGGAAGCAGGGACCAATGAGGAGCCGTTGTGGAGCTGGGAGCAAGCCAGCACCCTTGTGGGCTTCAAGGTTTTCTCCCTTTACTGTGTGAGGTCTTGTCCCACCGCCGAGCCCCCACTATCAGTTACAAGGGCTCATCTCCTAGAGAAGCCATGCTCCCTCTTTTCTCTTGAGAAGCACTGAAGCCTCAGATGTCAGGTCTGATGTGAGCAGATTCTTCTCCTTCAATGATAAGGAAAGGCAGCAGCGGCACTGTTTGGAGTCAAAGTAGCTGATTACATCTGTGGCCTGAGACGCAGCCCCCAGAGTCTTCACTGTCTGAGTCCACAGTGGGGGGGAAGAGTGACTCCTACCTGGGAGTTGTCATGAGCAATTAACACAGATGATGTGGGCAGAGGTCACCCACTGACTCATTTCCTGGTGCTGAATTGTAGGGCTCAGGTGATTTTTCCAACACCCCCACTCAATTGTGTGGATTTCTCATCTCCAGAATGCCCCTCCAGACATCTGTCTGTCCTCTCAAGTTTCTGTCAAATTTGAGGTCCGGGCACCTCAACATGCCCATCATATAGCCCACTCGAATGGCATCCAGGCTAGTGAGTATCAGGGCTCCTGTTCCCTGAGGAGCTGGGAGTTAAGTTCCAATGTCTGGGCTGCAAACACCCATCCTTCTTAACTCAAAATCCTGCATGGTGAAGTGTGTCAGGTGCTCAGAATTAATGCATGCATTACCCAGTTAACTTCACAGAAACTTTGGTGGTTATCCCTCATTTCCTTTGAGGAGCAAAGAACACACCCAAAGCTTCAATGGGCATCTCAAGCAAAGCCGTCCTCCAGACTCCTATAGGTAACACCTCCTAGAACTGTAACTGTAAAACCCAATAAAAATGGTGACTCTGACAGCGATCTCAGAGGACCCAGTCTCCCAAAGTCCACCATCTTGATGTGATTGACATTGACCAAGAGTGGCTAAGCTTTGTTATTTTCTATGTGATTGCTTCGGTTGGTGTGGATGTCTTTAAACTATCCTCATTCCCATTTTGGGCCTCTGTGTTTATTCTTCCAAACGGCCTGGCTAACGACTCTTATTTCACCTCCCGCTTTCCTTTCAGAAAAATGAATCCCATAAAAATCACTAGACTGGTGTCTGAGCAAACTCTCTGGTGTCATAAAATTTTGATTTAGAGGTTTAGCAAATGTGACAGGACGTTTTTGCGTGCCCTTCCGAAGTGTGCAAACTATTTTTGGCATGTGGACATTTACATAATATTGCCAGAAATGGGCTTTTCTTCCCCCACCCCCTTTGAAATCGGAAGAAGTGATGAGTCAAGGCAGGATGAAACAGGTTCTGAGTCAGAAGACACGGGTTCACCAAGGGAAGCAATTCAAGATCATGTTCAGGCACGAAGTACTGGAGCTGAGGCAGCCTGGGAAAGGTGGAATATTGACCCCCAGAAAAGAAATTTGAGTTGCCAGTCACATGGTAGTTGCTTCTACTCCGAGGTGGTAAAGGGATGGAAAGCAATCCACCTGTGGTGCACTTGGCTCATCATTTCAGTAGAGGGCAACGCCTTGAAGTCAGGCACCATGTCCTGTGACCATAGGTAGGCACTCAGTGAGGCTCCGGGAACCCGGTTCTTTTTCCTCCCCGCTACATCACCTAGAAGGATTCGTGCACCCCAAGAAGCATTCTGGGGAAGAGAATTCTCCCCAAATGGTGTGAAGCATGTCAGAAATGGAGGTTCAAACAATTGGTATAAAACCAGCCCCAAGACATCCAATGGAGGATTGAGAATTGTCTCAAGAAGGCTTGGCCGACCCTCCCCCAACCAGAGCTGAGATCCAGGACTTTGGGGAAAGAAGTAAATGACATTTATTGTGGGTTCTGTGGGGAATAAGCCAGGAAATGGGCCAGACCCATGCAGTGTCACGTTTGTGAGGAGGGACGGATGCTAGTTGGTTTATCATGGGCTTGCTGTGCACCAGGCTTAGCTGTTGACTTGTGTTACTTAATCTTGCATCAACCCATTTTGCAGACGGAGCAAAGCCAAGTCTTTGGTACTTGCTTACGGAGGTAGGGCCAGCATTCAGAGCCAGAGACTCTGTTTCTCATGCTGGGCTGGATGCTTCTAATTTACAAATAACTGCTCTACTCGGTAGGCATTACCCCCATTCTCCAGAAACGTAAGCTGAGAAAGGTCCAGTAGCTTGTCTGATGTGTCACCATGACAGCGAGGGAGCCCAGAGTCACACGCTGACTGGCTGACTCTGTAGTTGATGCTCTTTCTGGGATACCTGTGCCTCGCTGGGCTGGCTGGCATGCACAGCCTGATGGTCTCCGGTGAGGGCTGGCCAGGTTTCCTGTTCCAAGGGAAGGCATCCTATTAGAGTGGAGGCCACCTTAACCACAGCTGTCTTCCAGAGCAAAGCAGAGCTTCACTGTAGAATCCCAGGCTGGAATCCCGGTGCTGAGAGCCTGCAGAACGGGGCTGTCCTTATGAGCATGTGGGCTTCTTGTTATTACTTACATTTTCTCCATTATGCTTCAAATTACATGATCTACACTGTGCTGTCTCGCCATTGATTCACTGGTTAAATTAGCTGCTATTTCTCTCTCCCACATTACAGGCTTAGAGTAATTTGTTTATGACTCAAATGTTCTGTGGGCTCTGAAGGAAAGGCTAATATGCATTCATTACAGCCAGGCATAATCACTCTAAATCACGAGGGCTGCTGGTCCCAGGCAATCCCCCAGTCTCTTTGGTGCAGTATCCTGCCTTTTACCTGACCAGGGCAGTGCCGCTGAGGCATAAATTTTGCTTAGAATTCATGGAAAGAGCATGCAAAAAGGGGGGGAATGGATGTTTCAGATCTGTAGAACAGTTTCAAACTGATGCAAGATCACATGCCTTGTCCTCTGCATGACCTTCAGAGAGCACCAACCCCAGGTCCACCCGCCTCACCCCCAGGCTCCCAGGGGTCACCACCCCTCCCACCTCCCAGAGACCGTGTGAGTAAAGAGGAAGGCGGACGACTGCAGAGCATTGCTCACCGAGATGCGTCCGGGGTCTCCCCTCTGGGGCCTCACCCCCACCCAGGCCACCAATGGCCCCGATGCTGTCTCCTGCTTTGTTGTTGTACGCACTTAGACCTTCTCTCCAAGGGTCTTACCTTCTGACCTGTCCACAGGCCCCCCACCGTTGGTCCAACATGTCCACCCCAGGACTCTGCTCCCCGCTGGTGGGGATGGTGCTCGGGGGGTTTCCAGACCCATGGTCCCTCTCTTGTCTGATGCTGCCCTGGTGAGGTGCAGGGTCGTGGCCCCCATCCAGCACCTTCCAAGGCAGGGATGGGATATGGATACGATAGTAAGTGTCAATGTGTACACGTGTGACTCTTCCCAGACACTTATCTACATTTTAGCAGGACCGTTCTAGACTGCTGACCCGTCCCTGCTATGGACTGGATGTTTGTGCCCCCCCCAAGTTCATATGGTGAGATCCTAGTCCCCAAGGTGGTGGTGTTAAGAGGGGGGCCTTTGGGAGGTGATTAGGTCGTGAGGGTGCGTCCTCCTGCAAGAGGACCCACGGAGCTCCCTCACTCCTCCTGCCACGAGAGGGTGCAGCCCGAAGACGCCATCTAGGAACCAGGAAGCGGGGTCTCCCCAGACACTGAATCAGCCCGAGCCTTGACTGTGGGCTTCCAGCCTCCAGGCTGTGAGCAGTGCAGGTCTGATGTCCATAACGCCCCGTCTGGGGCACTGTGACGGCCACCCAGATGGCCCCACCCTCCAGTGGGTCTCAAAACGGAGACTCTGGATACAGATGAGCGATTGGTGCTGTCCACACAAAACGAAAAGCCTTTTAGACTTTCTAAAGGAAAGGAAGAGAGTTGTATTGGAGCCCAAGTGAGGACAGCTGCCTGGGATGCACAGTCTTCACAAGGAGGAGAACGCCCCGCTCCGACAAAGGAGCGCTTACTGTAGGGTTATGTACATTTCTTCCATAAAAGGTTAGCAATCAGTAGGCAAAGAATAATTCAGAAAGTTGCAGACCTTATCTTAAGTTTCTAGAATATGCAGGGCTGTCTGACTTTAATCTTAGGGCAACCAGGGAAATTTCTTACTTTTTCTTATCTTTTGTGCTCAGAATGCTCTTTTTTGGTTATTTTCTTTAACAAAGCAGATGTACAATGTGTGTTCTGGGCAGAAATACAGCCTGTGCTTTGAAGTTTTGCCGAGTCATTTTGAGCTTGGTAGATGCTGAAGTATAGCTTCCCGGGGAGCCCAGGAGCAGGGCCCACAAACATAAAGTTGACGATGTCCTTTATCAGTGGGGACATGTTGATGAGATCCCAAGACATGGCAGGTGTGTCCTTTCCTATAGGTGGGCCCAGAAGAGCACCAGGTGCATCAGGATGCTGGCAAGAACAGCGTTCCTCAAGGATCCGTGAGTCTGTGCCGTGTTCTCCTGAGAAAACACAAAACCAGGCTCATTTGTCCTCAAATGTGAGAGCCCCATGCTGACACTGAGGGGTAAGTGACATAGAGCCCACTGACGTGGCTCTGGGCAGGCGGGGGATGCTAGGGACAGGCTCACCTGGAGGACCTCTGCCTCTGACGGTGATCCCATCACTGAAGGCCTGCACCCCAGGGCACCCCAGGAGCTTCCCGTGGTTTCTTCAGAGCATCATCCTCTCTGATTGGGAAGGAGACCAGAGTATCTCCAGTCAACCCTCTGGGAAAACCAAAAGTAAAGCTTCCAAAGCCAGAAGCTCAGGAAATTTCCACTCTGCATGGCAGGTGCTGCATGTTAGAAATTTCATTTGCAAATTTATTTAGGAACTAGTTTGTGAGACGAATTATGCGGTGCCTAGGAACAAAGACCTCCCTGTTTCAACACTGAAATCTGCACCGTGCAGGTCTCCACCGCTGTCTACTTAAAACCTTACCTGTTCCCGTCTTATGGACTCACATTTTACTCCTCATTCCACTGACAATATTCTACTTAATGAAATGTCTACACTAACCACACAACAATGTTCTTTTTTTTTTTTTAAAGATTTTATTTATTTATTTGAGAGAGAGAGAATGAGAGAGAGAGAGCACATGAGAGGGGGGAGGGTCAGAAGGCAAAGCAGACTCCCTGCTGAGCAGGGAGCCCGATGTGGGACTCGATCCCGGGACTCCAGGATCATGACCTGAGCCGAAGGCAGTCGCTTAATGAACTGAGCCACCCAGGCGCCCCACAACAATGTTCTTGACTATGACTTCATGTAGGTAGACCAAGTACGGAGCAATCGCCCAACGCCTTCATCCGTCATTGGAAATCCTAATAGAAGGTTTCAAGTCAATTTTCAAACCTTTATGGGCATGGTGGGTACAGAGGCAACACTAGCCAAAGACAGCAGAACTCCTGGGACCATAGCTGAAAGTAAAGCACGATAAAAAATATCATTACCCTTAGAGGCCAAAGCGGAAGAATTTCCATCTTGCTCACCAGCCGGGGACATTCCTCCTAGCGCTCCCTCTGGAGCTGCTTGTCCCCACATCTCTGTAGGTTGTGATTCATGGCCAGGACCAGGACTGAGTCACCTCCAGATGATGGGGGAGTGTGTGTGCCGGGGGTGGGGGGGGGAGGGCGGTAGCTGACACTCCCACGCAGCGGCAAAATGCCCCTGGCTTAAGCAAATTTTCCCTAATTGCTATCCTCCCCAGCCCCATTTGAAAATGTCATGAAGGTGATTACAGAAAGCTGTTTAAGGTAAACTTAAATGAATGGATTTATTTAAACTCATAATGAGCTTTTAACTCTCCAAACTGGTGAGCTCCAGGGCTGGAATCACTTATTGAGGTGTTGGTGGGAGCTGGGTACGGGTGGCTGGGCCTGGCTGCCAAATGCTTAGCTGGGGGAGGGGACAGTCCATTCATTATCTGGGTTTCCAGGAAGCAGTGACCAATTACTCCATCTGCTCAGCATTTCTCTTCCCCAAAGAGACAAATTAAGCCCTAGACCTGAGTCCCAGACATCAGATCCTCTGGGATGAATTCTGCCCCTACATAGAGTCTAAATGCAAAAGAAATCAGAAAGAGGTATCTCAGTGTAAGGGTTGGAGGGGAGGCCTGAGGCTTGTTGGTCAGGAAGAAGACCAGAGTGCACCCTTTGGCTGAAAGAGATTTGCTCTTGCCAGAGGCCATATTGCAAGTGCGCTAGATGACCCCCCATGGGGCTGGGGTTCTGGGCCCTGTCTGGGCACATGTGGGAAGCTGCATCATCGATGCTCACTGACTTCCACTCAGAGCAAGCATCCCTCATTCCCTTGTACATGCAAGAGTTTTTAATATTCTCCAAAGCTCTCAAGTCTACGGACACAGTCTTTGACCTTCCTGAGAGGGACTTCTATCTTATCAGCTTCACTTCTTAGAGGCTTTGGGTCAAGAATAAATTGCTTTCCTTCTTCTTTCCTTTAGATGACTCTCCCCAAACTGGCCTCACCCATTCTGGACCTGAATGTCACCACCATGTCCGCTGCCCAAATGAGCACGTCCACCAGTTTACGGAGGGGCCTCTGCTCTCCATCTATCTGCCTGCAGGGCTGGGCACATGGCGGCTATGCAGTAAACTCGGGCAGAACGAACCTCGTGGGTTTACTCGGGAAATGCATCAGCAAGAGGCTTAAGAATGCTAGATTTTTCTGGGCCAGGAGCAAGTTCTGAAGTTTCATGGTTCAAGAAGAAAGGACAGAGCTGGGAATAACTTAATCAACTGTCCAAAGAACTCACAGTTTGACACAGCTTGGAGTCCCCAGTGCGTTCCGTTCCCATCACCTTGAAGGAGCTTGCTGACTGGTGGGCCGTCAAGATTAATAAATACAAAGGCTTTCACTGATACACAACCACAGAAAAGGCAACTGGAGGTGCTCTGTCGTGACTGATTAATTAGGGAAAGACTCGGTGGTGCTAATTGGCGGTTGAGAATTTTCTGAGTTTTAACATTCATGGTATGCAGATGTATCAATTTCTAACAATATCTCCCAAGATCATTTGAAAGTGAGATTCTCCTGAGAAGTGCAATCATGATTTGGGGGAGGCATGGGGCCCTTCGGTGTTGTACATACCCATATAAATCAACACAAAGTTTGTTAGCAATTGTACTAATGTTTCTTCGGCGAACGGAGAGACTGGCAAATAAATATGCATTGAATGTAATTCTATCTACCTGTTGCATTCAGTCCCAGATGCAAGGACTGTTACATTACGGAAGTTTGATGAACGTTTTCTTCAGCTCATATGACTTGGAAATGAGTGAGTTGGCCCAATTCGGGGGAGAAAGGTACATGTGAGGCTCAGCACCTTCATGGTTTCCATGTGGAAAGCTTTAAATTGAAATCTGTACCTCTAGGGAGTGTGAGACCAAAAAACAAAAACAAAAACAAAACCCTACTGGGGCCCCAAAAGGACCATTTCCCATCATAATGAGAGTTTTAAATGATGGGTTTAAATTCTTTGAAAAGACTTTCAGAAATGTGTGTGCAAATGGTGGCCCCCGAATTACTGGCAGAGATGCAATTAAATCATAGAGAGAGCATCTCATTCTACTTTCCCAGGCTGAAGACCTTTTCCCCCATCCCAGGAGGAAGGGGCACACATGCCAGCCACCAGCAGCCTGGGAGCCCAAGGGAAGGATCCTTCAGTGACCCCAGCTGCTGCTTTTGACCCAGAAGGGAGGGATGGCACCATGAGAGGGGGCCAGATGCCTCTTCTTCACCCAGACACAAGCTAACCAAAGCTGGGGCCAGTGGGGGGAGCTATCCAAATATAGGTGCAGAACCCCCTCCAACTGCACCTACATGAATGCGTAGTTCTAACAACGCTTCCCTGAGCGTGCACAGGTGCGGGGCTCCCTACTCGTCCACGTGGGGTCATCTGCTTACGTCTTCAGACTCTCAGGGGGCGGTGCTCCTGGGAGATGGTGAAGCCGGGAAGTTTCAGGACATGGCGGTTAAAGGAGCAGGAGACAGCCTGCCTCCTGGGTTAGCTTCTGGCCTCCATCAATCCCCAGGTGTGCAGGTGGGTGACCCTTCTGAGCTTCCTTTACTTACCTGTAAAATGCAGGTAATAAGATTCCCTGTCCCGGGAGACTGCTGTGAGCTTTAAATGCATTCTTCCTCACTGTGCAGGGGCTCACAAACGTGGCTGTTGTTATTTCAGAGGCTAAGTAGTTGGCCCATTACAAGTAGCACTGAAGTTGAGATTCCGACCAGATGTGTTCTCCTCCAGAACCATCTCCTTACTATACACTGAGAACAGAGTGGTCAGGGCTGGGGGAGCTGAAATTGTCTTTTGATTTAAAAAGCACGTGGTGAGGGAAATGTAGCTTTTCCAAGTAGCTTCAGAGACATGGGTTTTCTCTAACCCCACGTGGACCACAGTTGGTGCCAGAAGCATGGTAGGTGACATCTGGCTCAGGAAATATTTAGGCATCCGGCCCAGGCCCCGACTCCTTAGCAGGATGTACAAGGCTCCCGATAAACCCGCGCCTGCCCCATCTCCTGTAGGCACGTACTCACTGTCACTCAGCACCTGTCTCTTCTGCCCGATGGTTGCCGTGTCCCACCACACGGCCAAACAGGGGCCCTCAAGGTCAGCTCCTAATCCGTGTAACCTGGAAATGGTATCCGATTTGAGAAAATGGCCTTTGGCGGTATAAATGACTGCAGACCTTGAGATGGAGAGGTTACCCTGGGCCGTCTAGGTGGACCCAGATGCCACCCCGTGGGGCCTTCTAGGAGACCTGACGCGCATGACATGGACACGGAGAGTACAGCGACTCCGCCAAGGGTAAGGACTGCCTGCATCCGCTGGGAGACGGAAAACACAGGACGCCTTCTCCTCTGGAGCCGGGAGACGGAAAACACAGGGCACCTTCTCCTCTGCTGACGAACTGATTTTGGACTTCTGGCCTCCAGATGTAAGAGAACAATTGCGTGTTGTGTAGGCTTTGTTACGGCAGCTCAGGGCCTCATACGTATGGGTCCTTCCAGCGCCCTGCTCTGGCACACATTGCTTTCTTCTACCCAGAAACACCTTCCACACTCCTGTGTCTGATGATCCCTGTAAGTCCCTCAAGGCTCGCCACCTCCTCCGGGGAGCCTGCTGGGACCACACCTTCTGTTCCTCGCCCCTCCCACAGCACCCTGCATGGCCACCGTCTCTGCTTGTTTTTGTCCCCAGCTAGACCAAGGGCTCCTTGAGGATGGGGATTGTCCTCTCTGCCAGTGTCTGATGTGGGGCTGTGGATGAACGAATACATTCTCTCATTCTCATTCAATGTCCTCCTGCAAGGCTGGAGCATGCTGCCATCGAAGAGAGAGACGCACGGGGAAACATCGGGGGTTAGCACATCTGCTGCTTCTGTGGGTACCAGTGAGGCTAAGTTTCCCTCCATGAGTCTGTGAGTAGAAGTCAGTTCCTCCAAGCCCCTGCCCAGTTGGAAGACTGAGGATAGGAAGTCCCATAAGGGCACCAACGAGGACCATGGGAACCCTGGAGAGGCACAGGACTGTCTCCTAAGAGGAGAGCCCGATGCTTTGCAGGGACTTAGGTTCAGAGCACCAAGACTTCACGGGAGCTTGTTCTTGCTCAGGGGCACAAAATGAACATCCCCATCAGTACAGAGGCTGCAGAAACAGGCAGAGGATGACCCCCACCATCAAGGTCACACATTGAATTAGGACTTGGATGAGCCTCTCTGTGCTCTGGGTGAGGTCACTCGAATGCCCTGCCTCTAAATGGGGGCCTTGAACCCAACAGTGCCTATATCCTTTCGACTCTAAAATAAGATGACATTTAACAAGAGCGTTGTGTGCTGACAGGGAACGGGGGTGGCCTTCAGTGGAATAGTGCCGTATTGTTGACGGATCTGGCCAGATGCCAGCGATGTGTGGACTTCCCTCTGAGTGTCCCGGCCTCCAGTTGGCAGATTCCAGACAAGGGACAGCAGTGTGTCCACGTCCATAGGGTGTGGCTTCCTGTAGCAGCACAGAAAAAGATTCTTGTCTGCACTCACTGCTACTCCATTCCCAGGGTGTGCCCTCCTGCTCTGACTGTGAACCTGAATTCCATGTAGGTGGTGGGGGGCAGAGGAAGAACATCTGGGACAGGTCAGAGCATGGTGCCTGGGATCCTGTTAGGGAGGTAGTGACGGGGGTTTGGTCTCCTTGGCCAGTTTGCCTTCTTACATGGCTGTGGGTTCTGAAGATTCTTCGGTAGTGTTCTGATGCCATTTGGCAGCAAGTGTGACTCAAAATGGATCTAAAGCAATAGGGTATGGAGTGAGGATGAGAACTAGAACGCTGGAACCCAAGGAGAACGGGACAATCCATGTGCTAAAGATGCCCAGTCCATGTGCTAATGATGCCTGGGCCATGTGCTAACAACACCCAGGCTGCAGCAGAACACGCAGGTGTCACTCATTCTGTGACTTGGTGGTGGGCAGCCTTGGGTAAGTTACTTCACTTCCATAGGACTCAGTCTCCACCTGAAATGTGCAGGTGTCCTGGTCACTGTCCCCTTGGACCTTGTCGTAGGCCTAAGAATGCCCCCCAAACATACCATGTCAAAAGCCTGAATGCTACTGTACTTGGAAAGTCTTTGCAGACACAACTAAGTTAAGGATCTTGAGATGAGATCATCCTGGATTATCACAGTGCAGTGGACCCCAAATCCATTGGTAAATGTCCTTATGACAGACCCACAGAGGAATAGGCAGAGATGGAAGTGGTTCGACCACCAGCCAAGGGTTGTCTGTGGCCCCCAGAAATGGAAGAGGCCAGGACCCTCCCTGGAGCCTCCAGAGGGACAGAGCCCTGTGGACACTTGGATTTTGAACTCCTCACCTCCAGACAGAGTTCATAAATTTGTGTTTAAAAGCCACCAAATTTTCGGTAATTTGCTATATGCAGCAGCTATGGGAAACTGACAGAGGCATTATGAGGATTCAGTAATTTAATCCATATCCAGTGCTCAGTGCGATATTCGGAACAGAGAGCTCAGGACGTAGCAGCGATATGCAGAACCTGGGGACACAGGGGAGACTTGCCATAGCAGGGTTTCCGTTCCATTGTTCCATGTCCACTGGATAGAACGGGCTCTCCCCACGTGAGACTTTGCTTTGGGAAGGTCTCAGTATTAGTCAATCAAACAAATGGAACAATCCCTCCCAGAAACTGTTCTGTGTGGGTGTGTAGGCACAAAATAAAGTGGATGGAAATCACCACTCACCTCTCCCCTTAGTTTTCAAATAAATAAGTTGATGAATAAACCAACATATACTGAGCGCCTGCTCTATGCCTGGCATGATGCTAATTTAATCTATGATGTATTATTAACTCTCTCAACAGGCTCGTTCATTAGTTCATTGGGTATTTGTTGCAAGTTGACCCTGTGCGGACATTGGGGATAAAACAGTGAATCAAACATATAAAACTATGCAGAGCGCCCTGCCCTCACGGGATTAACTTTGCTCTGCAGGGACAGGAAATAAGGAGCATGAAGGAGTAGAGCAGTAATAGGTGTGAGATATGGTAATGAATACGGAGAGGAAAGAAGTAGTGATGGTCAGGAAGGGCCCCACGAGGAAGATGCCCAGTGACCAAGGCACTGAAGGCAGCAGAGAGCACGGAGGGGACGACACCCACCTGCAGGATGGGGAAGGTGTGGAGACCTCGAAGATCAGTGGTGCGGCCGCCGGAGTCAGACGCGGATGAGATCAGAAAGGAAGTGGGTGGGGCCCGTGCCAGTCTTTGGGTTTTAATTCTGAGCTTGTTGGGAGCACCTGTAGGATTTGGGGACACAGGGAACCTGACCTGTCTGTGTGGGGGGAATGCTGTGTGCTGTGTGGAATGTGGATGCTGTGTTGGGGGAAACCCCGGGAGGCAGGGCAGGAGTGAGACTTGTAAAGGAACGGGATGTGGTCTGGGGTGACGTGAAGGGGAGCAGGGAGGTGGTAGCCAGACAGAGATGGTCCCTCTGTCCTGGGACGCAGGAGCCAGGGAGCCATGGCTGGACAGGGAGAGTCCCTTTGTCTTGGGAGGGCGGGGGGGAGGCGGGGGGAGCAGCCAGGGAGTGGGAAGAAACTAAGGAGGCTGTGGTACAAATGAGCCAGGTGGAAGTGTGTATCTGGAAAGTAAGGGAGGCTTATGTGGTCAAAGGCTGCCTCAGGCCAAGGAATGTCAGTCTCTGGGCAGACTTCCGACAGGACCATGTCAGCATCCTGGAGGAGCCTCAGAGAGAGCTGGAGGAGAATACCAGCTCCCCGTCTCAGTTACAGCACCATGGTCGTGTCTGTGGATCCGTCCTGTGGGTCAAGAACCCTCATTTCCTGGCCGACGTAAGACGCGGGGCCCAACACAGACCAACTCTCCCTTCTCTTTCATAGACATTCTCTTCAACTAGAATGAGGCAAACCAAACCAAACAAAGAAGTTATGATTCATTCCATCAAGAGGCACTGTGAAGCAACTGTCCATTTTTCCTTCCTCCTGCTTGCTTGGGGCTGCCCTACTTCCTCCATTCTAAGACTTTTACTTTGATTCTACTGTCCCACGTCATCTTGGGAACCCTCCCTTTGCAGGGGCCCGGCTTTAGTTAACCAGTCAGTTTCTGAGTCTTTCATCCAAAGAACCCCAATGGATGAGAAACAGCAAAGCTACGATTCTGTCCCTGGACATGTAGCCAGGAAGCAGCAGAATGTAGCTTTGCACTAATTTCTCATTTAAAATTTTGTCCTCCTTCTGTTACACCACAGCTTCCTCCCCCAGAAGCTGTTCTCAAATGAAGGAAGATCTTTATAAGAACATTGTCAGGAGCTGACACCATCGAAGGACCTCCAAGTGGTCTCCTAAGACCCCTCGAACTTCTACTCCAACTTGGGCAGATGGAGAGACGTCTTACATTGGCTACATACCTGTGGGTCAGCCCACTGGATGCGAATGTGGCCGGGGGCTGGGGGGAGACCCTGAGACCAGGAGTTGCACCCATGGCCACAACTAAAAGGGAAAATTCTATTGGGCAATTTTGGTTTTTTGTTCTTAGGAAATCTGAGAAGTCATTTGACTTTGTTGGTCTTGGTAAAGGAACAAAGTTTAATGCTAAGCCGTGTGTGCATATGACCTGGAGTGTTCACTTTGCCTTGACCATAATCAGGGCCAACGTTTCTCTATGGTAGGTGAGCTCACCCAAGGGTGGTGGCAATAATGATCATCACCTGTTCTTGGCGGTCCCATAACTGTAGACACTACCTCGATTTTTCCCACTCATTTGTGTTTGTTCACACTCAAAGTAGTATGTGACTGACATCTTTTTTATTTCTGTCTCCAAACTGCACACCATAGACACACAGAGACACCTGCACACATGTATACATACACACACACTCATCTGCATGCGCACACCTGATTTTTCTGATTATTCATGTATTTTTGGTGGGTCTCTTGTCTAAAAGCTCCTAATTATTCCCTCCACTCAATGAAGCTCAGATCCACTCCTTAAGCCCCAACTTTAAAGGAAAGAAAGGAAGGCAAAACTTTTCATTTGGTCGTGTTCCCCTCCTAATTTCATTATGCATATTAAATTTTTATTGTCGACATTCTTGTTTAGAGGGAAAACCATTGGTTTGGCTTTTTTTTTTTTTTAACTATCAGATGTTTTATAGACCTTCTAATGGCGTGTTTGGTGCGAAATTAATTATCAAAGATTTGCAGAGAGTTTTAAATTAGATTTTTTCTGTTCTTCAAGGCAAACAACTGGTTCTGTTTTTGTCACTAATATAAGGTTCTCATTGCTGCCTTTTTTTCCCCCTACAATGAAATGATAAAACAAATCTTCAACTTATTTTAATGTGCTAATTGGGGTTTATTACAGCTCATTTTATTTACATTGAAATAAAAAAGCACCAATTCATTTTCTTTGCACAAGCAACTTAGAAAGGATTTTAATTACCTCCTATACAAACACATATTTGTAAAGAGAAATGATATATAAAACTAAAGGCCTGGAAAAACTTGTTTGGGCAATGAGCTAAAGCAAATCCATGGTTTTCTGAAGAGATAGATACCTAATGCCTAACCCCGTTTGCCTTTTGGATTGCTGATTCATATGTATATGTATGGTGGTAATACTCTGCAGGAAATGGATGATGGTAGGAGGTAGAAAAATCCAGAAAGAGAAACAAATGCAAGATGATTTCAGAGCATTTGCACTACCCTATCCGAGAGCGTAGGGTTATTTTGCAGTAGGTAAATATGGCACAGTATGGATTAGATAGTACCTACAACCACCCGGTGCAACCAGATCCCATACCTGGGGACACAAGAAGATGCACAGATGCGGGGTTTTATGCTACCATGGTGGAGGTCTTTGCGCCACACTCCTTCCACTGACATAGCCCCGTCAATTCCCTTCCCTGTGCGTCAAGGCTCAAGCATGTCATAGCTAATTACCGTGTGGGATGACAGGTATAGAGACATATAATCAGAACACAGTTATCAGATAATGCTCCTCCTTAATAGCCCAAGTCCAGCAAATACCATGGGAAACAATCACGAGCCACTGGCTTCTGGAATCCATGCTTCTGACTTTAGGCTGGTGATGCTTTCTCCACCCCACCCTTGCACTTCTGGGGTAGGAATCCTGGCAGAGGCTGGGGGAAGTCCAGCTGGATG
Source organism: Eumetopias jubatus (assembly GCF_037043125.1). NCBI lineage: Eukaryota > Metazoa > Chordata > Mammalia > Carnivora > Otariidae > Eumetopias > Eumetopias jubatus. The sequence continues at coordinate 104,029,500 of NW_028274810.1, read as the reverse complement.
TGCTGTGCTGCTGGAAGGGGATGGGGGAAAGGCCATGAGCTGCAGACTTGGTCCTTGGCAGGCAGCCTGCACTCTGCACGTCCCCCCGCCCTGTCCTCCAACCACTACCTGCTGCAGCCATGGGGGTGTGCCTGGACTGAGAACTGTTGGCTGTCCCACCCCGTGCCAGGGACTATGCAGTTTATCTCGTCCACTCCTCATGACTCATGACGCTATAGATGCACCTGGGTTGAAGACTTAAACTTGCAGTAGAAGGAGGTGAATAGGAAAGGAGGAGTTCAACACTCTTGCAACAGGGCTCAAGGCTGTGCCCACAAGCAACAGAGCCCGGACTCAACTCAACATACAACAGGGCAGCTGGGGAGGGGATTTATAGCCAAGGGTGTGGGGGGGGGTGGTGGTTATGAGGTAGAAAATGACGAAGAGCAACTTGATAGTAGAGTAGTAGAAGCCAAGGAGAGTAGAGCCTCACTAAACTGGTTTAGGATTCCTGCTAAAACCAAAGTTTGCTCAAGGAGGAATCCTTGTCAGCGTTCAGGGTCGGGGGGAAAAGAGAAGGCCCCTGGTCTCTGCTCAGCTCAAGGAGCGGGAAGAGGCTTGTGGAGTGAGGGGAGGCTCTCCTGCTACTTCCATCCACAGGTGGGGTTACAGTAATCTGATTGTCTCCTAAGGTTGCTCTTTGCTGGAGCAGAGAATATTCTAGCAACAAACAGGCTTAGGCTGACAACCCACTCCCTTGGATCATCTCCCTGCCTTCCCCCTGTAAGCTGGGGGGTCTCTGGACAGTAGGGTGCCAAGACCCCAGTATTTACTCAGCTCTGTGGAGGAAGGACTCTTAACCCCCACTGGACGTTCTTCTTTTGAAAATGACTCTCCTTTATAGGGAAGGAAAAGTTGTCCCAGAGGATGTAAGTGTACTGCCACAGGCCAGTCACACAGGCTGGGATTTGGGTGTGGTACCGGTGTCCGCTCACCTGGTGGATGGACCTGAGCCCAAGCGAGGTTCCCATTTGTCCTTCATTCTCGGGATGGCCATATTCGCTGGTCTCCTAGATGTGTGTGAAGTATAATTAGGGACATTCTCAAAGCAACCTTAGAAATTGGACCAACAAGTCTGTCTTGTTGCCTTCCGTTTCGTTTCCTCTGTTTGGAGACTGTAGAACCTTCCACACAGTTGGGCCCCTGGGATGCCCTGCTTGGAGCCCGAGTCTGTGTGCCGTCTCATTTCACAGAGCATCTTGACACAAAGCCTGCACTGTGCAGACCCCCCCAGGGGCTCGGCAAGGGCAGAAAGGCGGCCGGGTGTGGGAGAAGGAAGCAAGCAGGATGGCAAGAAGGAGTTAGCGAAAGATGACCATAGAGGCGGCTAATGACACCCTGAGCGCACCGTGGGCTGGGCAGGGCAGGCTGCCTGCACGGTCCCGCCTCACTCCCCAGCCCTGCGGACGGCCCAAAGCGGTCATATCATCTGTGGGACGCTGCTGTCCTCACTCCAATTTTTAGTACTTTACAGGAACAAGCGGGTGATGTCACTTAGCACTTGATGTAGGAGACTCTTTGCTGCAGTCTGGTGTTGGGGTGGGGGGGGGGAGACTGGATTTTTGCCACCTCCTCCCAGCTGGTTGGTCACAGGTAGTGGGCCAGCTCCACTCTTCCGATGCATTCCGATTTCCTGTGATCCCCCCAAAGGGCCCAAGCTCCCAACTGCTCCAGACATACCAGGTTTGGGCACCAAACGCAGAGGAATCTGGGCCCCATCTGAAATACCTCCTCAAGTAGTAGCCCCCTCCTCCCTGAACATGGAGCTCCAACCAAGATCCACAGAGCTGGCTTTGATCCCATTCTCACAAATCCCTTGGAAAAAATGGCATGATATGACACCCCAATATACCCCCCACTTTGGCCCAGGATTATTTGGAACTAAAGGCACCTGGAAAGCATCAGGGGCATGATTCTGGGTGCTCTGACTCTCCTGTCCTTCCTGAAAGCAGGACCTAAAACTTCATGTGGAAGATGCCGTCTCTGTACCAGGAGGAAAGAAACGTTCTAATCACCAGGGAGGGGAGTCGAGGCCAACAGAGAAGTCTGTGCAGACAGACCTCGTGAAAATAACTCTCCTCCGCCTTTGTTCCCCTGCCATGTTCCTTTTCCACAGCTGCCTCTGCTCAAACTGGTCCATGAGCAATTGGGTTCTTCGGCTTCTTCGGATCTTCATTTCACTAAGGGGGCTCCCCTGTAACCGTAAAAATCTGTGCACTCTTCTATTGCATTCTTAGGCCCAGCCAGAGACCCGAGAGGACAGACGTAAAGTATCTGCAACCCTATACTTTCCTTGGTCTTCCTGTGGCATTCAGAGCCTCGCCGGCACCGTCCCTCCCTACAACATCCTGGGTCCTTTCACTCATTCAAAGCTGTTTAAAGATTGAGTCAAATATGAGATTGCTTTGCATCACTTTTATAGCTGAACATTTAATAGGCATTTTTATAAATCTGTTGCATGGGTCCCACAGTCTTGAAAAAAAAAAAAAAACACAACAACAAAATGCTATTAACCCCTGCTTCCTTTATTATCCTAGCATCCTCTGTTGCAGAGGCAGGGTGAGTCTACATCCTTGGTGCACCTGTTACATTGAAGCTGGGAAAGAACTCAGCCATAAACTTCTCCAAGTCAGCTGCAAATAGGAGATACTCTTTATTTGCAGAGAGTCGTGGTTCCCTTTCTGAACCTTTGCTGGTTGGGGAGGTGATGGCTGTGCGAGCTCCAGGCTGATGGTAGGTGATGGCCATGGATTCTGAGGAGGTACGAACAGCTCCTGGTCTGGCTTCTAAAAGAGTTCCCTTCCTCCTCTTCTTTCACTCAGTCCCAGATGTACCTCCACACGGATGCATTCTTCATTGCCCGGACAAGGGATCTTATTATTAAGCCCCAAATGAGTCACCTTTAGCACAGTCCAGAGATCACTGGCTGTATATCTTCATCTTAAAACTGTAGCCGCAGATGCCAGCTATATTGAGAATGTGATTTTCTCCCTAGGACCCACAGGGAGAAAAGATGTTAATGATGTTCCCAATGTTGATGGTTCTCTGGCCCCAGGAGACAGCCTGCAAGGAAGGACCATTTGCTTTAGTTCAGGGAGCCAGGGGTGGGGGCGGCGTTCCTAAGCAGGAGCAGCTGTGCCTTCCCCTAGATGTGTAATTGCCATATTGTTTCTCCCCACCCCTCGCATTTCAGGGACCTCTGGCTATACTTAATTCTTGAATATGGCAATAAATCAAAGCTTTGAAAATTACAGAAAACTCTTCTCCCCCTTCCAAATGGCTCTGCTGGTTGCTTTAATGTTCTCTCTCCTACTGTGTCTCTAACCACCTAAAACCTGCGCAGACATTCCAGGAATTGGTTCTGAGAACAAATCCCTGTTTCAGTCTATGGAATCTGGAGTTGAAAAATAAAAATAAAACCAGAAATAGCATCCATTACCCAATCTGGGTCATCTAGTGTTTTATTGGATGCAGACATCCCTAGACGCTGCGATTCGGAGTCAGAAATGACTCTCCACTGCAGGAGTCAAATGCTCTGTGCCCAGCAACACTGTCATTTACATTTTTAAGTGCACACTTTGCATATAAAAGCATTCACGACACCATCTCTACTCACGGTAGTATCCTGCAAATGGGCCTCTGTAATTGATGAGAAATAATAATAATAAAAGAAATAAGAGATGCAGTACTTGAAACCCTCTGTGTGCAAGCCAAGGATGAAAACGGAACAGCCTCTGGGCTCATCCGTGCCCTTTCAGAATTGCTGTTTCTTCTGTTCCCTCAACTCTCCCAGATTTAAATCTTGAGCTTCTGCAGCATCAAGGGGAGGAACATAATATGCTTGGTTCTCTTAATGAGCCACTTCCTCTGCATTCATTTTGGAGGAAGAGCTCCAGCTGAGGAGCATAGCAAAAGGGAACAGAAATTTCCAGATTAAACCTGATTAAACCTGAGACAACTCTTTAGCAAGAGGCTGGGACTGACTCTTGGCTGGGCTTCTGCTTCACTTCAAACCCTTCCTTGCCCTGAAAGGCTTGGGAGACAGAAGGCAACAGGTAGGAAGTCAGGTGGGGATGCCACGTAAGGAAAGTTCGGCTTTGTTTCAGACGCCAACGTTTGAATGCTGGCTCCCCGCTCTAAGAACTGTGTGTCTTAGGCATGTCATTAAAACTCCGCAGGCCTGCTCCCTCATCTGTAAAATGGGCTTGATAACAGCATCTTTCTCTCATTCAAAAAAAAATCACCCCTTTTTTTGTATAATTAAAATAACCTATGTAAAGCATTTAGGACCCACACTTCTATTATTGTAGAAATACTGGAGTCCCAGTTGTGGGGCTGGGAGCTCATTGTCCCCTCCTGGACATCCGGGGAACCACGTCTTTGATTGAGCTGGAGACGGCAGAGTGACAATGGTAAGCAACACAGGATGCTCGTGCACTGTGATGCAGAAAACATGCATTACAGAAACTGAGATGAATATCCAGGAAAGCTTTCTGGAAGAGACGGGGGCCTGGTTTGGTCAAACTGAAGAGAGTATTCTAGCTGTGCATTACCGTGCAGCCCATGTTGCTGTTCTGAGCAGTCCCGTGGGCGGGCTGGGCCCATCTCTGGGCACTCCAGGAGCTCACTCTTGATGTGCAGAAACAGCACAAGGAGTCAGTGGGATAAAACACCTGGAGAGAAGCACGTCCCCTAGGTGTGTGTGAAGTCACAGGCACTGATGTAGGAAAGAACATTGGGGTCCAGAGCCGACGGCCAAGAAAGAATTCTTGAGACATCTTTGTGCAAATAGGTGATTTTATTAAAGCCCGGGGACAGAACCCGTGGGCAGGAAGACCTGCAGCGGGGTCATGAGTGGTGGCCCATTATATACGCTCAAATTGGGAGGGGTTAGGGATAGCATTAAGTCTCTAAGGAATTTGGAAGCAAGGTTTCCAGGACCTCAAGGGGACTAGCTGTTGATGGGAAAGTTCATTTATTACCGTCTAATAAAACCTGAGTCATGAGACCCTTCAGGTGTATATCGGTGGGCCATATGCTTGGGGGATGATTGCCAACATGTATCTTGAGGGGGATAGAGATACAGGAGGTTTCCAAAGGAATTTTTCTATGTTAAAGTAGACTTAGAGGGTCCTGGGGGTTGGGCTAAGATTGCCTTTTGCCTTTAGCGAAGTATTAACACCGAGGCAGCTGAGTCCCTAGAGGAAGGTCACTGTGCCTGTTTCAAGGACTTGTCAGTGGGCTGTAGGTAGTAATCATTTTTCTTCTGCCTTTGTTTCCCACATCAGGCACCGCTTAGAAAATGGTGGGTTCTGGAAGGTGTTGGCTCTTAGCAGAGAGGCTGTGAGCTCAGATGATGTGGGCCCACGTCCCACTTTTGCCAAATGCCCGCCGTGGGGCCCTGAGCATGGGGCCCCCTACCTGCTGTTGGGGCACACCTGTTTGCCTCTCAGGGAGGACCCAAGGCCTGAGACACAGGCTCGGCAGGCTCCGATCTGGCCCTCAACGGCGCCACTTCTCTCCCATCCCTGCTGTTTGTTTCGAAACTGCCAGGTGTCCAACCCCATGGGTAAGAGCGAGCCTCGGTGTTAACTCTCAATTACCGACATGCTATAATGCAGTTAGTTTTCAGCTTGCTAGGAATTCATTTCGTGATTACAGGCTGCTTAAAACAATGTACATATAATGAATGAATTTTCCATAAACACGCATCTCAGCTTAGGTGTAAATATTTAAAAGGCAGTTGCATAAAATGGGAATTAACTGACATCAGTAATTTTGGAAAGTCTGGTGCTGGAAACTCTGGGATGCTCTCACTCCACTTCCAACAGTTTTGCTGAGGACCTACCTTGTGCCGGGACCCCTCCCCTGGTGCTGCAGCCGCAGGGGCAAAGAAAACAGCGCCTGAACAACCTTGTGTAGGTAATACACACATGAAGCCTGGTTCTTGACCCCACTTTGCTAGCAGACACGTGGAACCATGCCTGCGCCCCCAGCCTCAGGGCATCTGCCCAATTTGCCTTCCAGCCCATCATACCATCCAGGCTCTGGCTGAAGCCGCCATTGATCTTCATGTTCTAAATCCAAAGCACGTCTCTCAGATTTCATGCTCCATCTTTCTGGGTTCATCACACTAAACCATCACCTTCTCAAACCCGCACCCTCTCTAGCTCTGGGCTCTGGGCCAACATACCCCAAGTTTTCCCCCAGCTGCTCTGGACTCTTCCCCTACCCAGTCAGAGGGTGGTAGTCCCAGACAGGCTTCCCTCTGCACTCTCTACTCCCCCCAAAGGTACCCACCCACACTGTGGCTTCAATCAACCCCACACTCCTGAAACTTGCATCTCCAGCTCCCCACATCTCTGAGCACCAAAACCATGTGGCTGATTGATCACTTGCTTGTCCAAATAAGTAAGAGACAGGCAGGGCTAGGTGGGGAGAGATGATAGGGCGCTATGTGATGAGGCTCACAGAAATCCCCAAAATGCAGAGGTGTAAGGAAACCAGAGATACGGGAACAAACCAGACCTCCCTGCCCTAGGTGTCCAAGGGGAGTGAGGTATCTTTTTTATGACAGTCAACAAAGAAAAACCAGACCCTAAAAGGAAGTAAACAATTAAAGATGTTATCACTAGTCCTTAAACAGTGGTGCAGCCAGTAGAAAAGTCAACAAGATTTAAATTCTCTGGTTAGCCTTCAATAAAAGACCAGCCCTAAAAGCCCTCAGTGGCAACCCTGTTGGGACCCCTCTCACTCCTGAGAGCTTTATCTGTATCCTCACTTAATAAAACTCTATCACTTTACTCACTCTCCTTTGTCCGCGAGATTCATTCTTCAACTCCATGAGACAAGAACCTAGCCCTCCCATTTCCCAGATGCCTCAAGTACACCACCGAGTTCCAAGGTTAAGAAGCCCAGTTTTCTATGGCAGAGCCAATCTTATGTGGGAGGAGGGCCCCCACGAACCCAGCACACAAGCCAGGGATCTAGGAATCCTTCCTGCCATCTCTCTCCATCACCCGAAACATCTGGCTCACCACTGACTCTTCCCCATCGTTTCTCTAGACGTGTGTCCTGTTCATAGGGTTTTCTTTGTGTCCAGTGCTCGCACCCTAAAACTGACACAGGGAAGCCAAAGGGACCTCTTGAGTGAAAAAACTGTTTTTGCCCCTTTTGCTTCTTTTCTGGCTTCTATTCTTGCTGGGACCTGCACGCCCTCCCCACTCCATGCATGCCTGGTAATGCAAATAGCACATGCCCACCTACAGGACCAGTAGTTAATGACTGCTGTAGAAGAGATAACATCTAAGGAAGGACCAGTGAGAATGACCGGTCAGAGCTATCCTACACACGTTCCAGACCCCCGGAATGGGACATCTTGACACCAAGACCCCCTGGCCCTCGTCTTGGTTCTAACTGGTTCCTGGATGCCTGAGAGGACACATACATCAGAGACCACGATCCTCATTAAAAATCCCCAGACCTCTAACAAAGACGACACTTCCTCCTTTTCTTTCTGAGTCTCCCAGACACTCACTCCATCCGTATCTGCTCTCTCTCTATATCTCTGATAGACTCTGCTTTCGCCTCCTGCTCGCTCATGTTTGATTTCTATCCTTCGAGAAGCCAAGGAGCCCTCTTGGCTGGTCCTGCGGGAGCCCCTCTGGGTCCTCACACCTGGCCTGCCAGCATCAAAGCCACTGACCTCTTTGCAAGTGCTCCTTCCCTCATCTTCCCCCCACTCTTGTCCCTGTCACGCCTCCTTTTTAGTCTTTTGAAGAATCATTATAAAGGGAGCAACTGGATTGCCTAGGCCAAGAAACGGACCTTGACCAAGATCTTAGACAGTCAGAGCCTCCTCCATGCTTCTCGCCAACCACACCTTCTCCCTCTCTTTTTTGATGGCAATCGTCTTGCTTTTATTTATTGCTTTGCCACCTAGATGTGTATCCCTAAATAGCAGAGTTTGGATTCTGCCCGCTGTTGATCTTTATATGCAAGAAATTAGACTGCATGTGTTCTTTGTGACTTGCTTCTTGAGCTTAGCGCTTACTGGTGAGATGCGTCCATGGTGGTGTGTATAGCTGTAACTTCTTCATTCCTATTTTGAGTATTGCACGGTTTATTTATCCACTCTGCAGCTGATAGACATCCGGGGTGCTGTCAGTTTGCTGCTCTGAAAATTCCCCGTGCAGGTCCCCTGTATAAAAATACACAGCCTTCCAACAGGAAATGGGACCTCCTGCAATATCCTTATCTTGCTCAGCAAGTATCAGGTTTCAGATACTTGAGCTTTTTGCCGGTCTGATGTATGTGTGTTTGCATCTCATTGAGCTGTTAATTTGCATTTTCCAAATTAGTAATGACATTGGAATATCTTTCTATATGGTTACTGATCAATTGGATTTCATCTTTTTTTTTGACATTCCTATGTAATGTCTGAGAAACTGCATTGTAAATATTTTTAAAATTTTCTGTATATTATGTTGTTCTGACATCTTAAAAAACAAAACAAAAACCTAAAGCTTTTTCTGACCGGGGAGAGACTGCCCCCTCCCTTGGCCTCATCTGTTCTTAGAGAGAGCAAAGGACCCAGCAGCAAGCATGTCTTTGATGTGCTAAGTGACCTTCCCAGAGCCAAACCTCCTCTCTCTGGCTCTGACTTCCCAGGAAGCAATATTCCTCTGCTTTTTTTAACCCTCCCAGGGCCAGGTGCCGGGCAGCTGGAGACATCCCATAGCGTATCGCCCACTGAAATCATTCACACTAGCCGACCGGAAGCAGCTCACCCCACCTTGCCTTGCCTTTCCTGCAGAAACTCCAGGGAAGGCCTTGGCTTAAGCCCCCCCCCCTTTACCCCGCTCCGGTCTTCTGCTTCCTGACTACCCCGTGGCTTCCCCGTGGCTTCCCCGTGTCAGGGTCACAGTGCCCTACCTGTCTCTAGGACCCATGAGTGTAACAGACTTTGTCTCCTCTGGGGTCACGTCTGACTGACCATCTCATAAAGAAGACAAAGCAGGGACGCCTGGGTGGCTCAGTCGATTAAGCGGCTGCCTTCGGCTCGGGTCATGATCCCAGGGTCCTGGGATGGAGTCCCACGTTGGGCTCCTTGCTCAGCAGGGAGCCTGCTTCTCCCTCTCTCTCCCTCTGCTTGTGCTCTCTCTATCAAATAAATAAAATCTTAAAAAAAAAAAGAAGACAAAGCAGAGGCTGTGGATGGAGGCTCTTGGGCTATTCATCTTCTGCAGGCTGATTAATACAGGCTCACAGTACCACCTACACATGGGTCCTCTACCATGGTGTCTGTTGCTATCTCTTCTCCCACAACAGGGCATGTTTTTTCCGCTTTAGGTAAACATCTCTAATTTTAATGGAATCAGATGTGTGGATCCTTCATTCTGTAGTTAGTGATGCTGGCACCTTGCTCAAAGAATCCCTTCCTACCTCTTACTATAATTCTTGATTCAGAGTAGGGCAAATCATCCTGCTCTGTTTTTCAAGAGCTTTATCTGTGTTGGCGTCTCCTGCAGCGTTTGGTTGGCTTTCAAGTTGCGTCTTGTTTATCTCTATGTCAGTACACCACTATCTTAATCATTTTAGGATCATGGGGGTAAGTTAGAGGAACTGTTCCCAGCGCTCACACCACCATCTCCTATCTCGCAGTGTGACTTGCTCCAGGCAGTGGGACATCGCGAGTGGGATTGGGAAACTTGGTGAGTGCTCCCGTCCTGGGACTTGCCATTGCAGCTGGACCCGGGCAAGCAGCCGCCACTTACAGCCAGTCAGCCTAGCAGAACCGGTGGGTCGCTTCACACAGGGAAGAAACAAACCCACGTCGTTCTTGTTTTGGTGTGTTTTGTTTCGTTATACAGCAATACGTGGTAAAACGATGGCCGTGGCTCTTTGTGGGTCTCTGTGCTTCCTGCCGGCTCATGGCCTTCCCCCAGGGCTCCACCCCGCCTGTCCTGATGGGACCGCCAACATCTCTCCCAGAGGCTCCCACTGGTGCCCGTATGACCCCTTCCAGTCCACTCTCTGTTTAAACTCCAGGCGCAGAAAAGTACGCAGAAAGAGGTAACCAACTCCTCCGCGCTCAACATATTTTAAAAATGTCTTCTGTCATTTCAATTCAGATTGTTCTGAATATGAAAGAAATAATATGTATGTTTTAAAATTCCTTTGAGCTTTTCTCCAGTATCCTCTCCATGGGAAGGATTCCAGTGGGAACCAGCCTCAAAACCTTGGTGTTGACAGGCTCTCCTGGAGTTTTCCATCTGTGACCCCCTCACACTACTCCTGGGCTGAAGGTCCCACTTGCTCCTGCTGTGTTCAAAGTGGAGTTCAATCTCTCTCCCATGTTGCAAAAGTCTTGAACAAATTCTTCCTTTCCGTCTCAATAAGGGTCAGAATAATTTTTTTTTACCAGTAAGTATCCCTTTTGTCCAAGTTTTTATGTGTCTACTATGCAAATACACACACACACACAGTGTTAATCTTTGAGACTTTTTAGCATTGTTACATGTGACTTGTCGTTTACAGGGTGTGACAGTTCTGTACATATAATTCTTTCATGCTTTTCAAAACTCAGCTTCATTTCTTGAGCACTAGCCAGGCTGATTCAAAAACCAAATCAATTTTTCCAATGGCTCAATATATAAATAGTATTTATGTATGTATAAATATGATTGTTTATATATGATATATTATTGTATATTCTATATATATAATTTGTATATTATATATATATTATGTATATTGTATATTATATTGTTTATACATTATATATATAATGATTATATATAATCATTTATTATATGATTATGCCACAATTTATTTACACATTTCTCAGGTCATGAACATTAGATTATTTCACATTTTCTCCTCTTTCTGACCATGCTGCAAGAAACATCTTTGTCGCAACACCTGGTGCATGCATACAAGAGTTTCTAGTGCAGATTATAAAAAGAGAAGCAGAATTTGGGGGTGTTAGAGTTGCACATCTCAGCTGTACCAGCTAATGCCAAATACTATCTAAGAGGGAAA